>NW_026614275.1:0-165763 GCF_026230105.1 Diorhabda sublineata
CTTTGTCAGATATCATCGATTAACATCCATTGAAGCCCATTGAGGTGGATTTCCACTTTGTGTTAATTGAAAATTTTCAAAGTCTATCTTCCTAATTTGAAGTCGAATTTGAACATTTCTTATAAATTTGAGTGAGTTTGCATCTAAGTTTGTCAGATATCGTCGATTAACATCCATTCAAGCCCATTGAGGTCGATTTTCACTTTGTATTGATTGAAAATTTTCAAAGTCTATCTTCCTAATTTGAAGTCGAATTTCAACATTTCTTATATATTTGAGTGAGTTTGCATCTAACTTTGTCAGATATCGTCGATTAACATCCATTGAAGCCCATTGAGGTCGATTATCACTTTGGGTTGATTGAAAATTTTCAAAGTCTATCTTCCTAATTTGAAGTCGAATTCCAACATTTCTTATATATTTGAGTGAGTTTGCATCTAACTTTGTCAGATATCATCGATTAACATTCATTGAAGCCCATTGAGGTCGATTGCCACTTTGTGTTGATTGAAAATTTTCAAAGTCTATCTTCCTAATTTGAAGTCGAATTTGAACATTTCTTATATATTTGAGTGAGTTTGCATCTAACTTTGTCAGATATCGTCGATTAACATCCATTGAAGCCCATTGAGGTCGATTATCACTTTGTGTTGATTGAAAATTTTCAAAGTCTATCTTCCTAATTTGAAGTCGAATTTCAACATTTCTTATATATTCGAGTGAGTTTGCATCTAACTTTGTCAGATATCGTCGATTAACATCCATTGAAGCCCATTGAGGTCGATTATCACTTTGTGTTGATTGAAAATTTTCAAAGTCTATCTTCCTAATTTGAAGTCGAATTCCAACATTTCTTATATATTTGAGTGAGTTTGCATCTAACTTTGTCAGATATCATCGATTAACATCCACTGAAGCCCATTGAGGTCGATTGTCACTTTATGTTGATTGAAAATTTTCAAAGTCTATCTTCCTAATTTGAAGTCGAATTTCAACATTTCTCCTATATTTGAGTGAGTTTGCATCTTACTTTGTCAGATATCGTCGATTATGATCCATTGAAGCCCATTGAGGTCGATTTTCAGATTGTGTTGATTGAAAATTTTCAAAGTCTATCTTCCTAATTTGAAGTCGAATTTGAACATTTCTTATAAATTTGAGTGAGTTTGCACCTAAGTTTGTCAGATATCGTCGATTAACATCCAGTCAAGCCCATTGAGGTCGATTTTCACTTTGTGTTGATTGAAAATTTTCAAAGTCTATCTTCCTAATTTGAAGTCGAATTCCAACATTTCTTATATATTTGAGTGAGTTTGCATCTAACTTTGTCAGATATCATCGATTAACATCCATTGAAGCCCATTGAGGTCGATTGCCACTTTGTGTTGATTGAAAATTTTCAAAGTCTATCTTCCTAATTTGTAGTCGAATTTCAACATTTCTCATATATTTGAGTGAGTTTGCATCTTACTTTGTCAGATATCGTCGATTAACATCCATTGAAGCCCATTGTGGTCGATGTTCACTTTGTGTTGATTGAAAATTTTCAAAGTCTATCTTCCTAATTTGAAGTCGAATTTCAACATTTCTTATATATTTGAGTGAGTTTGCATCTAACTTTGTCAGATATCATCGATTAACATCCATTGAAGCCCATTGAGGTCGATTGCCACTTTGTGTTAATTGAAAATTTTCAAAGTCTATCTTCCTAATTTGAAGTCGAATTTGAACATTTCTTATAAATTTGAGTGAGTTTGCATCTAAGTTTGTCAGATATCGTCGATTAACATCCATTCAAGCCCATTGAGGTCGATTTTCACTTTGTGTTGATTGAAAATTTTCAAAGTCTATCTTCCTAATTTGAAGTCGAATTTCAACATTTCTCATATATTTGAGTGAGTTTGCATCTTACTTTGTCAGATATCGTCGATTAACATCCATTGAAGCCCATTGTGGTCGATGTTCACTTTGTGTTGATTGAAAATTTTCAAAGTCTATCTTCCTAATTTGAAGTCGAATTTCAACATTTCTTATATATTTGAGTGGGTTTGCATCTAACTTTGTCAGATATCGTCGATTAACATCCATTGAAGCCCATTGAGGTCGATTATCACTTTGTGTTGATTGAAAATTTTTAAAGTCTATCTTCCTAATTTGAAGTCGAATTCCAACATTTCTTATATATTTGAGTGAGTTTGCATCTAACTTTGTCAGATATCATCGATTAACATCCATTGAAGCCCATTGAGGTGGATTTCCACTTTGTGTTAATTGAAAATTTTCAAAGTCTATCTTCCTAATTTGAAGTCGAATTTGAACATTTCTTATAAATTTGAGTGAGTTTGCATCTAAGTTTGTCAGATATCGTCGATTAACATCCATTCAAGCCCATTGAGGTCGATTTTCACTTTGTATTGATTGAAAATTTTCAAAGTCTATCTTCCTAATTTGAAGTCGAATTTCAACATTTCTTATATATTTGAGTGAGTTTGCATCTAACTTTGTCAGATATCGTCGATTAACATCCATTGAAGCCCATTGAGGTCGATTATCACTTTGGGTTGATTGAAAATTTTCAAAGTCTATCTTCCTAATTTGAAGTCGAATTCCAACATTTCTTATATATTTGAGTGAGTTTGCATCTAACTTTGTCAGATATCATCGATTAACATTCATTGAAGCCCATTGAGGTCGATTGCCACTTTGTGTTGATTGAAAATTTTCAAAGTCTATCTTCCTAATTTGAAGTCGAATTTGAACATTTCTTATATATTTGAGTGAGTTTGCATCTAACTTTGTCAGATATCGTCGATTAACATCCATTGAAGCCCATTGAGGTCGATTATCACTTTGTGTTGATTGAAAATTTTCAAAGTCTATCTTCCTAATTTGAAGTCGAATTTCAACATTTCTTATATATTCGAGTGAGTTTGCATCTAACTTTGTCAGATATCGTCGATTAACATCCATTGAAGCCCATTGAGGTCGATTATCACTTTGTGTTGATTGAAAATTTTCAAAGTCTATCTTCCTAATTTGAAGTCGAATTCCAACATTTCTTATATATTTGAGTGAGTTTGCATCTAACTTTGTCAGATATCATCGATTAACATCCACTGAAGCCCATTGAGGTCGATTGTCACTTTATGTTGATTGAAAATTTTCAAAGTCTATCTTCCTAATTTGAAGTCGAATTTCAACATTTCTCCTATATTTGAGTGAGTTTGCATCTTACTTTGTCAGATATCGTCGATTATGATCCATTGAAGCCCATTGAGGTCGATTTTCAGATTGTGTTGATTGAAAATTTTCAAAGTCTATCTTCCTAATTTGAAGTCGAATTTGAACATTTCTTATAAATTTGAGTGAGTTTGCACCTAAGTTTGTCAGATATCGTCGATTAACATCCAGTCAAGCCCATTGAGGTCGATTTTCACTTTGTGTTGATTGAAAATTTTCAAAGTCTATCTTCCTAATTTGAAGTCGAATTCCAACATTTCTTATATATTTGAGTGAGTTTGCATCTAACTTTGTCAGATATCATCGATTAACATCCATTGAAGCCCATTGAGGTCGATTGCCACTTTGTGTTGATTGAAAATTTTCAAAGTCTATCTTCCTAATTTGTAGTCGAATTTCAACATTTCTCATATATTTGAGTGAGTTTGCATCTTACTTTGTCAGATATCGTCGATTAACATCCATTGAAGCCCATTGTGGTCGATGTTCACTTTGTGTTGATTGAAAATTTTCAAAGTCTATCTTCCTAATTTGAAGTCGAATTTCAACATTTCTTATATATTTGAGTGAGTTTGCATCTTACTTTGTCAGATATCGTTGATTATGTTCCAATGAAGCCCATTGAGGTCGATGTTCACTTTGTGTTGATTGAAAATTTTCAAATACTATCTTCCTAATTTGAAGTAGAATTTCAACATTTCTCATATATTCGAGTGAGTTTGCATCTTACTTTGTCAGATATCGTCGATTAACATCCATTGAAGCCCATTGAGGTCGATTGCCACTTTGTGTTAATTGAAAATTTTCAAAGTCTATCTTCCTAATTTGAAGTCGAATTTGAACATTTCTTATAAATTTGAGTGAGTTTGCATCTAAGTTTGTCAGATATCGTCGATTAACATCCATTCAAGCCCATTGAGGTCGATTTTCACTTTGTGTTGATTGAAAATTTTCAAAGTCTATCTTCCTAATTTGAAGTCGAATTTCAACATTTCTCATATATTTGAGTGAGTTTGCATCTTACTTTGTCAGATATCGTCGATTAACATCCATTGAAGCCCATTGAGGTCGATTATCACTTTGTGTTGATTGAAAATTTTCAAAGTCTATCTTCCTAATTTGAAGTCGAATTTCAACATTTCTTATATATTTGAGTGGGTTTGCATCTAACTTTGTCAGATATCGTCGATTAACATCCATTGAAGCCCATTGAGGTCGATTATCACTTTGTGTTGATTGAAAATTTTTAAAGTCTATCTTCCTAATTTGAAGTCGAATTCCAACATTTCTTATATATTTGAGTGAGTTTGCATCTAACTTTGTCAGATATCATCGATTAACATCCATTGAAGCCCATTGAGGTGGATTTCCACTTTGTGTTAATTGAAAATTTTCAAAGTCTATCTTCCTAATTTGAAGTCGAATTTGAACATTTCTTATAAATTTGAGTGAGTTTGCATCTAAGTTTGTCAGATATCGTCGATTAACATCCATTCAAGCCCATTGAGGTCGATTTTCACTTTGTATTGATTGAAAATTTTCAAAGTCTATCTTCCTAATTTGAAGTCGAATTTCAACATTTCTTATATATTTGAGTGAGTTTGCATCTAACTTTGTCAGATATCGTCGATTAACATCCATTGAAGCCCATTGAGGTCGATTATCACTTTGGGTTGATTGAAAATTTTCAAAGTCTATCTTCCTAATTTGAAGTCGAATTCCAACATTTCTTATATATTTGAGTGAGTTTGCATCTAACTTTGTCAGATATCATCGATTAACATTCATTGAAGCCCATTGAGGTCGATTGCCACTTTGTGTTGATTGAAAATTTTCAAAGTCTATCTTCCTAATTTGAAGTCGAATTTGAACATTTCTTATATATTTGAGTGAGTTTGCATCTAACTTTGTCAGATATCGTCGATTAACATCCATTGAAGCCCATTGAGGTCGATTATCACTTTGTGTTGATTGAAAATTTTCAAAGTCTATCTTCCTAATTTGAAGTCGAATTTCAACATTTCTTATATATTCGAGTGAGTTTGCATCTAACTTTGTCAGATATCGTCGATTAACATCCATTGAAGCCCATTGAGGTCGATTATCACTTTGTGTTGATTGAAAATTTTCAAAGTCTATCTTCCTAATTTGAAGTCGAATTCCAACATTTCTTATATATTTGAGTGAGTTTGCATCTAACTTTGTCAGATATCATCGATTAACATCCACTGAAGCCCATTGAGGTCGATTGTCACTTTATGTTGATTGAAAATTTTCAAAGTCTATCTTCCTAATTTGAAGTCGAATTTCAACATTTCTCCTATATTTGAGTGAGTTTGCATCTTACTTTGTCAGATATCGTCGATTATGATCCATTGAAGCCCATTGAGGTCGATTTTCAGATTGTGTTGATTGAAAATTTTCAAAGTCTATCTTCCTAATTTGAAGTCGAATTTGAACATTTCTTATAAATTTGAGTGAGTTTGCACCTAAGTTTGTCAGATATCGTCGATTAACATCCAGTCAAGCCCATTGAGGTCGATTTTCACTTTGTGTTGATTGAAAATTTTCAAAGTCTATCTTCCTAATTTGAAGTCGAATTCCAACATTTCTTATATATTTGAGTGAGTTTGCATCTAACTTTGTCAGATATCATCGATTAACATCCATTGAAGCCCATTGAGGTCGATTGCCACTTTGTGTTGATTGAAAATTTTCAAAGTCTATCTTCCTAATTTGTAGTCGAATTTCAACATTTCTCATATATTTGAGTGAGTTTGCATCTTACTTTGTCAGATATCGTCGATTAACATCCATTGAAGCCCATTGTGGTCGATGTTCACTTTGTGTTGATTGAAAATTTTCAAAGTCTATCTTCCTAATTTGAAGTCGAATTTCAACATTTCTTATATATTTGAGTGAGTTTGCATCTTACTTTGTCAGATATCGTTGATTATGTTCCAATGAAGCCCATTGAGGTCGATGTTCACTTTGTGTTGATTGAAAATTTTCAAATACTATCTTCCTAATTTGAAGTAGAATTTCAACATTTCTCATATATTTGAGTGAGTTTGCATCTTACTTTGTCAGATATCGTCGATTATGATCCATTGAAGCCCATTGAGGTCGATTTTCACATTGTGTTGATTGAAAATTTTCAAAGTCTATCTTCCTAATTTGAAGTCGAATTTCAACATTTCTTATATATTTGAGTGAGTTTGCATCTAACTTTGTCAGATATCGTCGATTAACATCCATTGAAGCCCATTGAGGTCGATTATCACTTTGTGTTGATTGAAAATTTTCAAAGTCTATCTTCCTAATTTGAAGTCGAATTTCAACATTTCTTATATATTTGAGTGAGTTTGCATCTAACTTTGTCAGATATCGTCGATTAACATCCATTGAAGCCCATTGAGGTCGATTATCACTTTGTGTTGATTGAAAATTTTCAAAGTCTATCTTCCTAATTTGTAGTCGAATTTCAACATTTCTCATATATTTGAGTGAGTTTGCATCTTACTTTGTCAGATATCGTTGATTATGTTCCATTGAAGCCCATTGAGGTCGATTGTCACTTTGTGTTGATTGAAAATTTTCAAAGTCTATCTTCCTAATTTGAAGTCGAATTTCAACATTTCTTATATATTTGAGTGAGTTTGCATCTTACTTTGTCAGATATCGTCGATTATGATCCATTGAAGCCCATTGAGGTCGATTATCACTTTGTGTTGATTGAAAATTTTCAAAGTCTATCTTCCTAATTTGAAGTCGAATTCCAACATTTCTTATATATTTGAGTGAGTTTGCATCTAACTTTGTCAGATATCATCGATTAACATCCATTGAAGCCCATTGAGGTCGATTGTCACTTTGTGTTGATTGAAAATTTTCAAAGTCTATCTTCCTAATTTGAAGTCGAATTTCAACATTTCTTATATATTTGAGTGAGTTTGCATCTAAGTTTGTCAGATATCGTCGATTAACATCCATTGAAGCCCATTGAGGTCGATTATCACTTTGTGTTGATTGAAAATTTTCAAAGTCTATCTTCCTAATTTGTAGTCGAATTTCAACATTTCTCATATATTTGAGTGAGTTTGCATCTTACTTTGTCAGATATCGTCGATTAACATCCATTGAAGCCCATTGTGGTCGATGTTCACTTTGTGTTGATTGAAAATTTTCAAAGTCTATCTTCCTAATTTGAAGTCGAATTTCAACATTTCTTATATATTTGAGTGAGTTTGCATCTTACTTTGTCAGATATCGTTGATTATGTTCCATTGAAGCCCATTGAGGTCGATTGTCACTTTGTGTTGATTGAAAATTTTCAAAGTCTATCTTCCTAATTTGAAGTCGAATTTCAACATTTCTTATATATTTGAGTGAGTTTGCATCTTACTTTGTCAGATATCGTCGATTATGATCCATTGAAGCCCATTGAGGTCGATTATCACTTTGTGTTGATTGAAAATTTTCAAAGTCTATCTTCCTAATTTGAAGTCGAATTCCAACATTTCTTATATATTTGAGTGAGTTTGCATCTAACTTTGTCATATATCATCGATTAACATCCATTGAAGCCCATTGAGGTCGATTGTCACTTTGTGTTGATTGAAAATTTTCAAAGTCTATCTTCCTAATTTGAAGTCGAATTTCAACATTTCTCAAATATTTGAGTGAGTTTGCATCTTACTTTGTCAGATATCGTCGATTATGATCCATTGAAGCCCATTGAGGTCGATTTTCACATTGTGTTGATTGAAAATTTTCAAAGTCTATCTTCCTAATTTGAAGTCGAATTTCAACATTTCTTATATAATTGAGTGAGTTTGCATCTAAGTTTGTCAGATATCGTCGATTAACATCCATTGAAGCCCATTGAGGTCGATTATCACTTTGTGTTGATTGAAAATTTTCAAAGTCTATCTTCCTAATTTGTAGTCGAATTTCAACATTTCTCATATATTTGAGTGAGTTTGCATCTTACTTTGTCAGATATCGTTGATTATGTTCCATTGAAGCCCATTGAGGTCGATTGTCACTTTGTGTTGATTGAAAATTTTCAAAGTCTATCTTCCTAATTTGAAGTCGAATTTCAACATTTCTTATATATTTGAGTGAGTTTGCATCTTACTTTGTCAGATATCGTCGATTATGATCCATTGAAGCCCATTGAGGTCGATTATCACTTTGTGTTGATTGAAAATTTTCAAAGTCTATCTTCCTAATTTGAAGTCGAATTCCAACATTTCTTATATATTTGAGTGAGTTTGCATCTAACTTTGTCAGATATCATCGATTAACATCCATTGAAGCCCATTGAGGTCGATTGTCACTTTGTGTTGATTGAAAATTTTCAAAGCCTATCTTCCTAATTTGAAGTCGAATTTCAACATTTCTTATATATTTGAGTGAGTTTGCATCTAAGTTTGTCAGATATCGTCGATTAACATCCATTGAAGCCCATTGAGGTCGATTATCACTTTGTGTTGATTGAAAATTTTCAAAGTCTATCTTCCTAATTTGTAGTCGAATTTCAACATTTCTCATATATTTGAGTGAGTTTGCATCTTACTTTGCAAGATATCGTCGATTAACATCCATTGAAGCCCATTGTGGTCGATGTTCACTTTGTGTTGATTGAAAATTTTCAAAGTCTATCTTCCTAATTTGAAGTCGAATTTCAACATTTCTTATATATTTGAGTGAGTTTGCATCTTACTTTGACAGATATCGTTGATTATGTTCCATTGAAGCCCATTGAGGTCGATTGTCACTTTGTGTTGATTGAAAATTTTCAAAGTCTATCTTCCTAATTTGAAGTCGAATTTCAACATTTCTTATATATTTGAGTGAGTTTGCATCTTACTTTGTCAGATATCGTCGATTATGATCCATTGAAGCCCATTGAGGTCGATTTTCACATTGTGTTGATTGAAAATTTTCAAAGTCTATCTTCCTAATTTGAAGTCGAATTTCAACATTTCTTATATATTTGAGTGAGTTTGCATCTAACTTTGTCAGATATCGTCGATTAACATCCATTGAAGCCCATTGAGGTCGATTATCACTTTGTGTTGATTGAAAATTTTCAAAGTCTATCTTCCTAATTTGAAGTCGAATTCCAACATTTCTTATATATTTGAGTGAGTTTTTATCTAACTTTGTCAGATATCATCGATTAACATCCATTGAAGCCCATTGAGGTCGATTATCACTTTGTGTTGATTGAAAATTTTCAAAGTCTATCTTCCTAATTTGAAGTCGAATTCCAACATTTCTTATATATTTGAGTGAGTTTGCATCTAACTTTGTCAGATATCATCGATTAACATCCACTGAAGCCCATTGAGCTCGATTGTCACTTTGTGTTGATTGAAAATTTTCAAAGTCTATCTTCCTTATTTGAAGTCGAATTTGAACATTTCTTATATATTTGAGTGAGTTTGCATCTTACTTTGTCAGATATCGTCGATTAACATCAATTGAAGCCCATTGAGGTCGATTTCCACTTTGTGTTGATTGAAAATTTTCAAAGTCTATCTTCCTATTTTGAAGTCGAATTCCAACATTTCTTATATATTTGAGTGAGTTTGCATCTAACTTTGTCAGATATCATCGATTAACATCCATTGAAGCCCATTGAGGTCGATTTTCCCTTTGTGTTGATTGAAAATTTTCAACGTCTATCTTCCTAATTTGAAGTCGAATTTCAACATTTCTCATATATTTGAGTGAGTTTGCATCTTACTTTGTCAGATATTGTCGATTAACATCCATTGAAGCCCATTGTGGTCGATGTTCACTTTGTGATGATTGAAAATTTTTCAAAGTCTATCTTCCTAATTTGAAGTCGAATTTCAACATTTCTTATATATTTGAGTGAGTTTGCATCTTACGTTGTCAGATATCGTCGATTAACATCCATTGAAGCCCATTGAGGTCGATTTTCACTTTGTGTTGATTGAAAATTTTCAAAGTCTATCTTCCTAATTTGAAGTCGAATTTCAACATTTCTTATATATTTGAGTGAGTTTGCATCTAAGTTTGTCAGATATCGTCGATTAACATCCATTGAAGCCCATTGAGGTCGATTTTCACTTTGTGTTGATTGAAAATTTTCAAAGTCTATCTTCCTAATTTGAAGTCGAATTTCAACATTTCTTATAAATTTGAGTGAGTTTGCATCTTACTTTGTCAGATATTGTCGATTAACATCCATTGAAGCCCATTGTGGTCGATGTTCACTTTGTGATGATTGAAAATTTTCAAAGTCTATCTTCCTAATTTGAAGTCGAATTTCAACATTTCTTATATATTTGAGTGAGTTTGCATCTTACGTTGTCAGATATCGTCGATTAACATCCATTGAAGCCCATTGAGGTCGATTTTCACTTTGTGTTGATTGAAAATTTTCAAAGTCTATCTTCCTAATTTGAAGTCGAATTTCAACATTTCTTATATATTTGAGTGAGTTTGCATCTAAGTTTGTCAGATATCGTCGATTAACATCCATTGAAGCCCATTGAGGTCGATTTTCACTTTGTGTTGATTGAAAATTTTCAAAGTCTATCTTCCTAATTTGAAGTCGAATTTCAACATTTCTTATAAATTTGAGTGAGTTTGCATCTAAGTTTGTCAGATATCGTCGATTAACATCCATTGAAGCCCATTGAGGTCGATTATCACTTTGTGTTGATTGAAAATTTTCAAAGTCTATCTTCCTAATTTGTAGTCGAATTTCAACATTTCTCATATATTTGAGTGAGTTTGCATCTTACTTTGTCAGATATCGTCGATTAACATCCATTGAAGCCCATTGTGGTCGATGTTCACTTTGTGTTGATTGAAAATTTTCAAAGTCTATCTTCCTAATTTGAAGTCGAATTTCAACATTTCTTATATATTTGAGTGAGTTTGCATCTTACTTTGTCAGATATCGTCGATTTTGATCCATTGAAGCCCATTGAGGTCGATTTTCACATTGTGTTGATTGAAAATTTTCAAAGTCTATCTTCCTAATTTGAAGTCGAATTTCAACATTTCTCATATATTTGAGTGAGTTTGCATCTTACTTTGTCAGATATCGTCGATTAACATCCATTGAAGCCCATTGTGGTCGATGTTCACTTTGTGTTGATTGAAAATTTCCAAATACTATCTTCCTAATTTGAAGTCGAATTTCAACATTTCTCATATATTTGAGTGAGTTTGCATCTTACTTTGTCAGATATCGTCGATTATGATCCATTGAAGCCCATTGAGGTCGATTTTCACATTGTGTTGATTGAAAATTTTCAAAGTCTATCTTCCTAATTTGAAGTCGAATTTCAACATTTCTTATATATTTGAGTGAGTTTGCATCTAACTTTGTCAGATATCGTCGATTAACATCCATTGAAGCCCATTGAGGTCGATTATCACTTTGTGTTGATTGAAAATTTTCAAAGTCTATCTTCCTAATTTGAAGTCGAATTTCAACATTTCTCATATATTTGAGTGAGTTTGCATCTTACTTTGTCAGATATCGTCGATTATGATCCATTGAAGCCCATTGAGGTCGATTTTCACATTGTGTTGATTGAAAATTTTCAAAGTCTATCTTCCTAATTTGTAGTCGAATTTCAACATTTCTCATATATTTGAGTGAGTTTGCATCTTACTTTGTCAGATATCGTTGATTATGTTCCATTGAAGCCCATTGAGGTCGATTGTCACTTTGTGTTGATTGAAAATTTTCAAAGTCTATCTTCCTAATTTGAAGTCGAATTTCAATATTTCTTATATATTTGAGTGAGTTTGCATCTTACTTTGTCAGATATCGTCGATTATGATCCATTGAAGCCCATTGAGGTCGATTATCACTTTGTGTTGATTGAAAATTTTCAAAGTCTATCTTCCTAATTTGAAGTCGAATTCCAACATTTCTTATATATTTGAGTGAGTTTGCATCTTACTTTGTCAGATATCGTTGATTATGTTCCATTGAAGCCCATTGAGGTCGATTGTCACTTTGTGTTGATTGAAAATTTTCAAAGTCTATCTTCCTAATTTGAAGTCGAATTTCAACATTTCTTATATATTTGAGTGAGTTTGCATCTTACTTTGTCAGATATCGTCGATTTTGATCCATTGAAGCCCATTGAGGTCGATTTTCACATTGTGTTGATTGAAAATTTTCAAAGTCTATCTTCCTAATTTGAAGTCGAATTTCAACATTTCTCATATATTTGAGTGAGTTTGCATCTTACTTTGTCAGATATCGTCGATTAACATCCATTGAAGCCCATTGTGGTCGATGTTCACTTTGTGTTGATTGAAAATTTCCAAATACTATCTTCCTAATTTGAAGTCGAATTTCAACATTTCTCATATATTTGAGTGAGTTTGCATCTTACTTTGTCAGATATCGTCGATTATGATCCATTGAAGCCCATTGAGGTCGATTTTCACATTGTGTTGATTGAAAATTTTCAAAGTCTATCTTCCTAATTTGAAGTCGAATTTCAACATTTCTTATATATTTGAGTGAGTTTGCATCTAACTTTGTCAGATATCGTCGATTAACATCCATTGAAGCCCATTGAGGTCGATTATCACTTTGTGTTGATTGAAAATTTTCAAAGTCTATCTTCCTAATTTGAAGTCGAATTTCAACATTTCTCATATATTTGAGTGAGTTTGCATCTTACTTTGTCAGATATCGTCGATTATGATCCATTGAAGCCCATTGAGGTCGATTTTCACATTGTGTTGATTGAAAATTTTCAAAGTCTATCTTCCTAATTTGTAGTCGAATTTCAACATTTCTCATATATTTGAGTGAGTTTGCATCTTACTTTGTCAGATATCGTTGATTATGTTCCATTGAAGCCCATTGAGGTCGATTGTCACTTTGTGTTGATTGAAAATTTTCAAAGTCTATCTTCCTAATTTGAAGTCGAATTTCAATATTTCTTATATATTTGAGTGAGTTTGCATCTTACTTTGTCAGATATCGTCGATTATGATCCATTGAAGCCCATTGAGGTCGATTATCACTTTGTGTTGATTGAAAATTTTCAAAGTCTATCTTCCTAATTTGAAGTCGAATTCCAACATTTCTTATATATTTGAGTGAGTTTGCATCTAACTTTGTCAGATATCATCGATTAACATCCATTGAAGCCCATTGAGGTCGATTGTCACTTTGTGTTGATTGAAAATTTTCAAAGTCTATCTTCCTAATTTGAAGTCGAATTTCAACATTTCTTATATATTTGAGTGAGTTTGCATCTAAGTTTGTCAGATATCGTCGATTAACATCCATTGAAGCCCATTGAGGTCGATTATCACTTTGTGTTGATTGAAAATTTTCAAAGTCTATCTTCCTAATTTGTAGTCGAATTTCAACATTTCTCATATATTTGAGTGAGTTTGCATCTTACTTTGTAAGATATCGTCGATTAACATCCATTGAAGCCCATTGTGGTCGATGTTCACTTTGTGTTGATTGAAAATTTTCAAAGTCTATCTTCCTAATTTGAAGTCGAATTTCAACATTTCTTATATATTTGAGTGAGTTTGCATCTAAGTTTGTCAGATATCGTCGATTAACATCCATTGAAGCCCATTGAGGTCGATTTTCACTTTGTGTTGATTGAAAATTTTCAAAGTCTATCTTCCTAATTTGAAGTCGAATTTCAACATTTCTTATAAATTTGAGTGAGTTTGCATCTAAGTTTGTCAGATATCGTCGATTAACATCCATTGAAGCCCATTGAGGTCGATTATCACTTTGTGTTGATTGAAAATTTTCAAAGTCTATCTTCCTAATTTGTAGTCGAATTTCAACATTTCTCATATATTTGAGTGAGTTTGCATCTTACTTTGTCAGATATCGTCGATTAACATCCATTGAAGCCCATTGTGGTCGATGTTCACTTTGTGTTGATTGAAAATTTTCAAAGTCTATCTTCCTAATTTGAAGTCGAATTTCAACATTTCTTATATATTTGAGTGAGTTTGCATCTTACTTTGTCAGATATCGTTGATTATGTTCCATTGAAGCCCATTGAGGTCGATTGTCACTTTGTGTTGATTGAAAATTTTCAAAGTCTATCTTCCTAATTTGAAGTCGAATTTCAACATTTCTTATATATTTGAGTGAGTTTGCATCTTACTTTGTCAGATATCGTCGATTATGATCCATTGAAGCCCATTGAGGTCGATTTTCACATTGTGTTGATTGAAAATTTTCAAAGTCTATCTTCCTAATTTGAAGTCGAATTTCAACATTTCTCATATATTTGAGTGAGTTTGCATCTTACTTTGTCAGATATCGTCGATTAACATCCATTGAAGCCCATTGTGGTCGATGTTCACTTTGTGTTGATTGAAAATTTCCAAATACTATCTTCCTAATTTGAAGTCGAATTTCAACATTTCTCATATATTTGAGTGAGTTTGCATCTTACTTTGTCAGATATCGTCGATTATGATCCATTGAAGCCCATTGAGGTCGATTTTCACATTGTGTTGATTGAAAATTTTCAAAGTCTATCTTCCTAATTTGAAGTCGAATTTCAACATTTCTTATATATTTGAGTGAGTTTGCATCTAACTTTGTCAGATATCGTCGATTAACATCCATTGAAGCCCATTGAGGTCGATTATCACTTTGTGTTGATTGAAAATTTTCAAAGTCTATCTTCCTAATTTGAAGTCGAATTTCAACATTTCTCATATATTTGAGTGAGTTTGCATCTTACTTTGTCAGATATCGTCGATTATGATCCATTGAAGCCCATTGAGGTCGATTTTCACATTGTGTTGATTGAAAATTTTCAAAGTCTATCTTCCTAATTTGTAGTCGAATTTCAACATTTCTCATATATTTGAGTGAGTTTGCATCTTACTTTGTCAGATATCGTTGATTATGTTCCATTGAAGCCCATTGAGGTCGATTGTCACTTTGTGTTGATTGAAAATTTTCAAAGTCTATCTTCCTAATTTGAAGTCGAATTTCAACATTTCTTATATATTTGAGTGAGTTTGCATCTTACTTTGTCAGATATCGTCGATTATGATCCATTGAAGCCCATTGAGGTCGATTATCACTTTGTGTTGATTGAAAATTTTCAAAGTCTATCTTCCTAATTTGTAGTCGAATTTCAACATTTCTCATATATTTGAGTGAGTTTGCATCTTACTTTGTAAGATATCGTCGATTAACATCCATTGAAGCCCATTGTGGTCGATGTTCACTTTGTGTTGATTGAAAATTTTCAAAGTCTATCTTCCTAATTTGAAGTCGAATTTCAACATTTCTTATATATTTGAGTGAGTTTGCATCTTACTTTGTCAGATATCGTCGATTAACATCAATTGAAGCCCATTGAGGTCGATTTCCACTTTGTGTTGATTGAAAATTTTCAAAGTCTATCTTCCTATTTTGAAGTCGAATTCCAACATTTCTTATATATTTGAGTGAGTTTGCATCTAACTTTGTCAGATATCATCGATTAACATCCATTGAAGCCCATTGAGGTCGATTTTCTCTTTGTGTTGATTGAAAATTTTCAACGTCTATCTTCCTAATTTGAAGTCGAATTTCAACATTTCTCATATATTTGAGTGAGTTTGCATCTTACTTTGTCAGATATTGTCGATTAACATCCATTGAAGCCCATTGTGGTCGATGTTCACTTTGTGATGATTGAAAATTTTCAAAGTCTATCTTCCTAATTTGAAGTCGAATTTCAACATTTCTTATATATTTGAGTGAGTTTGCATCTTACGTTGTCAGATATCGTCGATTAACATCCATTGAAGCCCATTGAGGTCGATTTTCACTTTGTGTTGATTGAAAATTTTCAAAGTCTATCTTCCTAATTTGAAGTCGAATTTCAACATTTCTTATATATTTGAGTGAGTTTGCATCTAAGTTTGTCAGATATCGTCGATTAACATCCATTGAAGCCCATTGAGGTCGATTTTCACTTTGTGTTGATTGAAAATTTTCAAAGTCTATCTTCCTAATTTGAAGTCGAATTTCAACATTTCTTATATATTTGAGTGAGTTTGCATCTAAGTTTGTCAGATATCGTCGATTAACATCCATTGAAGCCCATTGAGGTCGATTATCACTTTGTGTTGATTGAAAATTTTCAAAGTCTATCTTCCTAATTTGTAGTCGAATTTCAACATTTCTCATATATTTGAGTGAGTTTGCATCTTACTTTGTCAGATATCGTCGATTAACATCCATTGAAGCCCATTGTGGTCGATGTTCACTTTGTGTTGATTGAAAATTTTCAAAGTCTATCTTCCTAATTTGAAGTCGAATTTCAACATTTCTTATATATTTGAGTGAGTTTGCATCTTTCTTTGTCAGATATCGTTGATTATGTTCCATTGAAGCCCATTGAGGTCGATTGTCACTTTGTGTTGATTGAAAATTTTCAAAGTCTATCTTCCTAATTTGAAGTCGAATTTCAACATTTCTTATATATTTGAGTGAGTTTGCATCTTACTTTGTCAGATATCGTCGATTATGATCCATTGAAGCCCATTGAGGTCGATTTTCACATTGTGTTGATTGAAAATTTTCAAAGTCTATCTTCCTAATTTGAAGTCGAATTTCAACATTTCTCATATATTTGAGTGAGTTTGCATCTTACTTTGTCAGATATCGTCGATTAACATCCATTGAAGCCCATTGTGGTCGATGTTCACTTTGTGTTGATTGAAAATTTCCAAATACTATCTTCCTAATTTGAAGTCGAATTTCAACATTTCTCATATATTTGAGTGAGTTTGCATCTTACTTTGTCAGATATCGTCGATTATGATCCATTGAAGCCCATTGAGGTCGATTTTCACATTGTGTTGATTGAAAATTTTCAAAGTCTATCTTCCTAATTTGAAGTCGAATTTCAACATTTCTTATATATTTGAGTGAGTTTGCATCTAACTTTGTCAGATATCGTCGATTAACATCCATTGAAGCCCATTGAGGTCGATTATCACTTTGTGTTGATTGAAAATTTTCAAAGTCTATCTTCCTAATTTGAAGTCGAATTTCAACATTTCTCATATATTTGAGTGAGTTTGCATCTTACTTTGTCAGATATCGTCGATTATGATCCATTGAAGCCCATTGAGGTCGATTTTCACATTGTGTTGATTGAAAATTTTCAAAGTCTATCTTCCTAATTTGTAGTCGAATTTCAACATTTCTCATATATTTGAGTGAGTTTGCATCTTACTTTGTCAGATATCGTTGATTATGTTCCATTGAAGCCCATTGAGGTCGATTTTCACATTGTGTTGATTGAAAATTTTCAAAGTCTATCTTCCTAATTTGAAGTCGAATTTCAACATTTCTTATATATTTGAGTGAGTTTGCATCTAACTTTGTCAGATATCGTCGATTAACATCCATTGAAGCCCATTGAGGTCGATTATCACTTTGTGTTGATTGAAAATTTTCAAAGTCTATCTTCCTAATTTGAAGTCGAATTTCAACATTTCTCATATATTTGAGTGAGTTTGCATCTTACTTTGTCAGATATCGTCGATTATGATCCATTGAAGCCCATTGAGGTCGATTTTCACATTGTGTTGATTGAAAATTTTCAAAGTCTATCTTCCTAATTTGTAGTCGAATTTCAACATTTCTCATATATTTGAGTGAGTTTGCATCTTACTTTGTCAGATATCGTTGATTATGTTCCATTGAAGCCCATTGAGGTCGATTGTCACTTTGTGTTGATTGAAAATTTTCAAAGTCTATCTTCCTAATTTGAAGTCGAATTTCAACATTTCTTATATATTTGAGTGAGTTTGCATCTTACTTTGTCAGATATCGTCGATTATGATCCATTGAAGCCCATTGAGGTCGATTATCACTTTGTGTTGATTGAAAATTTTCAAAGTCTATCTTCCTAATTTGAAGTCGAATTCCAACATTTCTTATATATTTGAGTGAGTTTGCATCTAACTTTGTCAGATATCATCGATTAACATCCATTGAAGCCCATTGAGGTCGATTGTCACTTTGTGTTGATTGAAAATTTTCAAAGTCTATCTTCCTAATTTGAAGTCGAATTTCAACATTTCTTATATATTTGAGTGAGTTTGCATCTAAGTTTGTCAGATATCGTCGATTAACATCCATTGAAGCCCATTGAGGTCGATTATCACTTTGTGTTGATTGAAAATTTTCAAAGTCTATCTTCCTAATTTGAAGTCGAATTCCAACATTTCTTATATATTTGAGTGAGTTTGCATCTAACTTTGTCAGATATCATCGATTAACATCCATTGAAGCCCATTGAGGTCGATTGTCACTTTGTGTTGATTGAAAATTTTCAAAGTCTATCTTCCTAATTTGGAGTCGAATTTCAACATTTCTTATATATTTGAGTGAGTTTGCATCTAAGTTTGTCAGATATCGTCGATTAACATCCATTGAAGCCCATTGAGGTCGATTATCACTTTGTGTTGATTGAAAATTTTCAAAGTCTATCTTCCTAATTTGTAGTCGAATTTCAACATTTCTCATATATTTGAGTGAGTTTGCATCTTACTTTGTAAGATATCGTCGATTATCATCCATTGAAGCCCATTGTGGTCGATGTTCACTTTGTGTTGATTGAAAATTTTCAAAGTCTATCTTCCTAATTTGAAGTCGAATTTCAACATTTCTTATATATTTGAGTGAGTTTGCATCTTACTTTGTCAGATATCGTCGATTAACATCAATTGAAGCCCATTGAGGTCGATTTCCACTTTGTGTTGATTGAAAATTTTCAAAGTCTATCTTCCTAATTTGAAGTCGAATTTCAACATTTCTCATATATTTGAGTGAGTTTGCATCTTACTTTGTCAGATATCGTCGATTATGATCCATTGAAGCCCATTGAGGTCGATTTTCACATTGTGTTGATTGAAAATTTTCAAAGTCTATCTTCCTAATTTGTAGTCGAATTTCAACATTTCTCATATATTTGAGTGAGTTTGCATCTTACTTTGTCAGATATCGTTGATTATGTTCCATTGAAGCCCATTGAGGTCGATTGTCACTTTGTGTTGATTGAAAATTTTCAAAGTCTATCTTCCTAATTTGAAGTCGAATTTCAACATTTCTTATATATTTGAGTGAGTTTGCATCTTACTTTGTCAGATATCGTCGATTATGATCCATTGAAGCCCATTGAGGTCGATTATCACTTTGTGTTGATTGAAAATTTTCAAAGTCTATCTTCCTAATTTGAAGTCGAATTCCAACATTTCTTATATATTTGAGTGAGTTTGCATCTAACTTTGTCAGATATCATCGATTAACATCCATTGAAGCCCATTGAGGTCGATTGTCACTTTGTGTTGATTGAAAATTTTCAAAGTCTATCTTCCTAATTTGAAGTCGAATTTCAACATTTCTTATATATTTGAGTGAGTTTGCATCTAAGTTTGTCAGATATCGTCGATTAACATCCATTGAAGCCCATTGAGGTCGATTATCACTTTGTGTTGATTGAAAATTTTCAAAGTCTATCTTCCTAATTTGTAGTCGAATTTCAACATTTCTCATATATTTGAGTGAGTTTGCATCTTACTTTGTAAGATATCGTCGATTAACATCCATTGAAGCCCATTGTGGTCGATGTTCACTTTGTGTTGATTGAAAATTTTCAAAGTCTATCTTCCTAATTTGAAGTCGAATTTCAACATTTCTTATATATTTGAGTGAGTTTGCATCTTACTTTGTCAGATATCGTCGATTAACATCAATTGAAGCCCATTGAGGTCGATTTCCACTTTGTGTTGATTGAAAATTTTCAAAGTCTATCTTCCTATTTTGAAGTCGAATTCCAACATTTCTTATATATTTGAGTGAGTTTGCATCTAACTTTGTCAGATATCATCGATTAACATCCATTGAAGCCCATTGAGGTCGATTTTCTCTTTGTGTTGATTGAAAATTTTCAACGTCTATCTTCCTAATTTGAAGTCGAATTTCAACATTTCTCATATATTTGAGTGAGTTTGCATCTTACTTTGTCAGATATTGTCGATTAACATCCATTGAAGCCCATTGTGGTCGATGTTCACTTTGTGATGATTGAAAATTTTCAAAGTCTATCTTCCTAATTTGAAGTCGAATTTCAACATTTCTTATATATTTGAGTGAGTTTGCATCTTACGTTGTCAGATATCGTCGATTAACATCCATTGAAGCCCATTGAGGTCGATTTTCACTTTGTGTTGATTGAAAATTTTCAAAGTCTATCTTCCTAATTTGAAGTCGAATTTCAACATTTCTTATATATTTGAGTGAGTTTGCATCTAAGTTTGTCAGATATCGTCGATTAACATCCATTGAAGCCCATTGAGGTCGATTATCACTTTGTGTTGATTGAAAATTTTCAAAGTCTATCTTCCTAATTTGTAGTCGAATTTCAACATTTCTCATATATTTGAGTGAGTTTGCATCTTAACTTTGTCAGATATCGTCGATTAACATCCATTGAAGCCCATTGTGGTCGATGTTCACTTTGTGTTGATTGAAAATTTTCAAAGTCTATCTTCCTAATTTGAAGTCGAATTTCAACATTTCTTATATATTTGAGTGAGTTTGCATCTTACTTTGTCAGATATCGTTGATTATGTTCCATTGAAGCCCATTGAGGTCGATTGTCACTTTGTGTTGATTGAAAATTTTCAAAGTCTATCTTCCTAATTTGAAGTCGAATTTCAACATTTCTCATATATTTGAGTGAGTTTGCATCTTACTTTGTCAGATATCGTCGATTATGATCCATTGAAGCCCATTGAGGTCGATTTTCACATTGTGTTGATTGAAAATTTTCAAAGTCTATCTTCCTAATTTGAAGTCGAATTTCAACATTTCTCATATATTCGAGTGAGTTTGCATCTTACTTTGTCAGATATCGTCGATTAACATCCATTGAAGCCCATTGTGGTCGATGTTCACTTTGTGTTGATTGAAAATTTCCAAATACTATCTTCCTAATTTGAAGTCGAATTTCAACATTTCTCATATATTTGAGTGAGTTTGCATCTTACTTTGTCAGATATCGTCGATTATGATCCATTGAAGCCCATTGAGGTCGATTTTCACATTGTGTTGATTGAAAATTTTCAAAGTCTATCTTCCTAATTTGAAGTCGAATTTCAACATTTCTTATATATTTGAGTGAGTTTGCATCTAACTTTGTCAGATATCGTCGATTAACATCCATTGAAGCCCATTGAGGTCGATTATCACTTTGTGTTGATTGAAAATTTTCAAAGTCTATCTTCCTAATTTGAAGTCGAATTTCAACATTTCTCATATATTTGAGTGAGTTTGCATCTTACTTTGTCAGATATCGTCGATTATGATCCATTGAAGCCCATTGAGGTCGATTTTCACATTGTGTTGATTGAAAATTTTCAAAGTCTATCTTCCTAATTTGTAGTCGAATTTCAACATTTCTCATATTTTTGAGTGAGTTTGCATCTTACTTTGTCAGATATCGTTGATTATGTTCCATTGAAGCCCATTGAGGTCGATTGTCACTTTGTGTTGATTGAAAATTTTCAAAGTCTATCTTCCTAATTTGAAGTCGAATTCCCACATTTCTTATATATTTGAGTGAGTTTGCATCTAACTTTGTCAGATATCATCGATTAACATCCATTGAAGCCCATTGAGGTCGATTGTCACTTTGTGTTGATTGAAAATTTTCAAAGTCTATCTTCCTAATTTGAAGTCGAATTTCAACATTTCTTATATATTTGAGTGAGTTTGCATCTAAGTTTGTCAGATATCGTCGATTAACATCCATTGAAGCCCATTGAGGTCGATTATCACTTTGTGTTGATTGAAAATTTTCAAAGTCTATCTTCCTAATTTGTAGTCGAATTTCAACATTTCTCATGTATTTGAGTGAGTTTGCATCTTACTTTGTAAGATATCGTCGATTAACATCCATTGAAGCCCATTGTGGTCGATGTTCACTTTGTGTTGATTGAAAATTTTCAAAGTCTATCTTCCTAATTTGAAGTCGAATTTCAACATTTCTTATATATTTGAGTGAGTTTGCATCTTACTTTGTCAGATATCGTTGATTATGTTCCATTGAAGCCCATTGAGGTCGATTGTCACTTTGTGTTGATTGAAAATTTTCAAAGTCTATCTTCCTAATTTGAAGTCGAATTTCAACATTTCTTATATATTTGAGTGAGTTTGCATCTTACTTTGTCAGATATCGTCGATTATGATCCATTGAAGCCCATTGAGGTCGATTTTCACATTGTGTTGATTGAAAATTTTCAAAGTCTATCTTCCTAATTTGAAGTCGAATTTCAACATTTCTTATATATTTGAGTGAGTTTGCATCTAACTTTGTCAGATATCGTCGATTAACATCCATTGAAGCCCATTGAGGTCGATTATCACTTTGTGTTGATTGAAAATTTTCAAAGTCTATCTTCCTAATTTGAAGTCGAATTCCAACATTTCTTATATATTTGAGTGAGTTTTTATCTAACTTTGTCAGATATCATCGATTAACATCCATTGAAGCCCATTGAGGTCGATTATCACTTTGTGTTGATTGAAAATTTTCAAAGTCTATCTTCCTAATTTGAAGTCGAATTCCAACATTTCTTATATATTTGAGTGAGTTTGCATCTAACTTTGTCAGATATCATCGATTAACATCCACTGAAGCCCATTGAGGTCGATTGTCACTTTGTGTTGATTGAAAATTTTCAAAGTCTATCTTCCTAATTTGAAGTCGAATTTGAACATTTCTTATATATTTGAGTGAGTTTGCATCTTACTTTGTCAGATATCGTCGATTAACATCAATTGAAGCCCATTGAGGTCGATTTCCACTTTGTGTTGATTGAAAATTTTCAAAGTCTATCTTCCTAATTTGAAGTCGAATTTCAACATTTCTTATATATTTGAGTGAGTTTGCATCTAAGTTTGTCAGATATCGTCGATTAACATCCATTGAAGCCCATTGAGGTCGATTTTCACTTTGTGTTGATTGAAAATTTTCAAAGTCTATCTTCCTAATTTGAAGTCGAATTTCAACATTTCTTATATATTTGAGTGAGTTTGCATCTAAGTTTGTCAGATATCGCCGATTAACATCCATTGAAGCCCATTGAGGTCGATTATCACTTTGTGTTGATTGAAAATTTTCAAAGTCTATCTTCCTAATTTGTAGTCGAATTTCAACATTTCTCATATATTTGAGTGAGTTTGCATCTTACTTTGTCAGATATCGTTGATTATGTTCCATTGAAGCCCATTGAGGTCGATTGTCACTTTGTGTTGATTGAAAATTTTCAAAGTCTATCTTCCTAATTTGAAGTCGAATTTCAACATTTCTTATATATTTGAGTGAGTTTGCATCTTACTTTGTCAGATATCGTCGATTATGATCCATTGAAGCCCATTGAGGTCGATTTTCACATTGTGTTGATTGAAAATTTTCAAAGTCTATCTTCCTAATTTGAAGTCGAATTTCAACATTTCTCATATATTTGAGTGAGTTTGCATGTTACTTTGTCAGATATCGTCGATTAACATCCATTGAAGCCCATTGTGGTCGATGTTCACTTTGTGTTGATTGAAAATTTTCAAATACTATCTTCCTAATTTGAAGTCGAATTTCAACATTTCTCATATATTTGAGTGAGTTTGCATCTTACTTTGTCAGATATCGTCGATTATGATCCATTGAAGCCCATTGAGGTCGATTTTCACATTGTGTTGATTGAAAATTTTCAAAGTCTATCTTCCTAATTTGAAGTCGAATTTCAACATTTCTTATATATTTGAGTGAGTTTGCATCTAACTTTGTCAGATATCGTCGATAAACATCCATTGAAGCCCATTGAGGTCGATTATCACTTTGTGTTGATTGAAAATTTTCAAAGTCTATCTTCCTAATTTGAAGTCGAATTCCAACATTTCTTATATATTTGAGTGAGTTTGCATCCAACTTTGTCAGATATCATCGATAAACATCCATTGAAGCCCATCGAGGTCGATTGCCACTTTGTGTTGATTGAAAATTTTCAAAGTCTATCTTCCTAATTTGAAGTCGAATTTGAACATTTCTTATATATTTGAGTGAGTTTGCATCTTACTTTGTCAGATATCGTCGATTTACATCCATTGAAGCCCATTGAGGTCGATTTTCACTTTGTGTTGATTGAAAATTTTCAAAGTCTATCTTCCTAATTTGAAGTCGAATTTCAACATTTCTTATATATTTGAGTGAGTTTGCATCTAACTTTCTCAGATATCGTCGATTAACATCCATTGAAGCCCAATGAGGTCGATTATCACTTTGTGTTGATTGAAAATTTTCAAAGTCTATCTTCCTAATTTGAAGTCGAATTCCAACATTTCTTATATATTTGAGTGAGTTTGCATCTAACTTTGTCAGATATCATCGATTAACATCCATTGAAGCCCATTGAGGTCGATTGTCACTTTGTGTTGATTGAAAATTTTCAAAGTCTATCTTCCTAATTTGAAGTCGAATTTCAACATTTCTCAAATATTTGAGTGAGTTTGCATCTTACTTTGTCAGATATCGTCGATTATGATCCATTGAAGCCCATTGAGGTCGATTTTCACATTGTGTTGATTGAAAATTTTCAAAGTCTATCTTCCTAATTTGAAGTCGAATTTCAACATTTCTTATATATTTGAGTGAGTTTGCATCTAACTTTGTCAGATATCGTCGATTAACATCCATTGAAGCCCATTGAGGTCGATTATCACTTTGTGTTGATTGAAAATTTTCAAAGTCTATCTTCCTAATTTGAAGTCGAATTTCAACATTTCTTATATATTTGAGTGAGTTTGCATCTAAGTTTGTCAGATATCGTCGATTAACATCCATTGAAGCCCATTGAGGTCGATTTTCACTTTGTGTTGATTGAAAATTTTCAAAGTCTATCTTCCTAATTTGAAGTCGAATTTCAACATTTCTTATATATTTGAGTGAGTTTGCATCTAAGTTTGTCAGATATCGTCGATTAACATCCATTCAAGCCCATTGAGGTCGATTTTCACTTTGTGTTGATTGAAAATTTTCAAAGTCTATCTTCCTAATTTGAAGTCGAATTTGAACATTTCTTATATATTTGAGTGAGTTTGCATCTTACTTTGTCAGATATCGTCGATTAACATCAATTGAAGCCCATTGAGGTCGATTTCCACTTTGTGTTGATTGAAAATTTTCAAAGTCTATCTTCCTATTTTGAAGTCGAATTCCAACATTTCTTATATATTTGAGTGAGTTTGCATCTAACTTTGTCAGATATCATCGATTAACATCCATTGAAGCCCATTGAGGTCGATTTTCTCTTTGTGTTGATTGAAAATTTTCAACGTCTATCTTCCTAATTTGAAGTCGAATTTCAACATTTCTCATATATTTGAGTGAGTTTGCATCTTACTTTGTCATATATTGTCGATTAACATCCATTGAAGCCCATTGTGGTCGATGTTCACTTTGTGATGATTGAAAATTTTCAAAGTCTATCTTCCTAATTTGAAGTCGAATTTCAACATTTCTTATATATTTGAGTGAGTTTGCATCTTACGTTGTCAGATATCGTCGATTAACATCCATTGAAGCCCATTGAGGTCGATTTTCACTTTGTGTTGATTGAAAATTTTCAAAGTCTATCTTCCTAATTTGAAGTCGAATTTCAACATTTCTTATATATTTGAGTGAGTTTGCATCTAAGTTTGTCAGATATCGTCGATTAACATCCATTGAAGCCCATTGAGGTCGATTTTCACTTTGTGTTGATTGAAAATTTTCAAAGTCTATCTTCCTAATTTGAAGTCGAATTTCAACATTTCTCATATATTTGAGTGAGTTTGCATCTTACTTTGTCAGATATCGTCGATTATGATCCATTGAAGCCCATTGAGGTCGATTTTCACATTGTGTTGATTGAAAATTTTCAAAGTCTATCTTCCTAATTTGAAGTCGAATTTCAATATTTCTTATATATTTGAGTGAGTTTGCATCTAACTTTGTCAGATATCGTCGATTAACATCCATTGAAGCCCATTGAGGTCGATTATCACTTTGTGTTGATTGAAAATTTTCAAAGTCTATCTTCCTAATTTGAAGTCGAATTCTAACATTTCTTATATATTTGAGTGAGTTTGCATCTAACTTTGTCAGATATCATCGATAAACATCCATTGAAGCCCATTGAGGTCGATTGCCACTTTGTGTTGATTGAAAATTTTCAAAGTCTATCTTCCTAATTTGAGGTCGAATTTGAACATTTCTTATATATTTGAGTGAGTTTGCATCTTACTTTGTCAGATATCGTCGATTAACATCCATTGAAGCCCATTGAGGTCGATTTTCACTTTGTGTTGATTGAAAATTTTCAAAGTCTATCTTCCTAATTTGAAGTCGAATTTCAACATTTCTTATATATTTGAGTGAGTTTGCATCTAACTTTGTCAGATATCGTCGATTAACATCCATTGAAGCCCATTGAGGTCGATTATCACTTTGTGTTGATTGAAAATTTTCAAAGTCTATCTTCCTAATTTGAAGTCGAATTCCAACATTTCTTATATATTTGAGTGAGTTTGCATCTAACTTTGTCAGATATCATCGATTAACATCCATTGAAGCCCATTGAGGTCGATTGTCACTTTGTGTTGATTGAAAATTTTCAAAGTCTATCTTCCTAATTTGAAGTCGAATTTCAACATTTCTCATATATTTGAGTGAGTTTGCATCTTACTTTGTCAGATATCGTCTATTAACATCCATTGAAGCCCATTGTGTTCGATGTTCACTTTGTGTTGATTGAAAATTTTCAAAGTCTATCTTCCTAATTTGAAGTCGAATTTCAACATTTCTTATATATTTGAGTGAGTTTGCATCTTACTTTGTCAGATATCGTTGATTATGTTCCATTGAAGCCCATTGAGGTCGATTGTCACTTTGTGTTGATTGAAAATTTTCAAAGTCTATCTTCCTAATTTGAAGTCGAATTTCAACATTTCTTATATATTTGAGTGAGTTTGCATCTAACTTTGTCAGATATCGTCGATTAACATCCATTGAAGCCCATTGAGGTCGATTATCACTTTGTGTTGATTGAAAATTTTCAAAGTCTATCTTCCTAATTTGAAGTCGAATTTCAACATTTCTTATGTATTTGAGTGAGTTTGCATCTAACTTTGTCAGATATCATCGATTAACATCCATTGAACCCCATTGAGGTCCTTTTTCACTTTGTGTTGATTGAAAATTTTCAAAGTCTATCTTCCTAATTTGAAGTCGAATTTCAACATTTCTTATATATTTGAGAGAGTTTGCATCTAAGTTTGTCAGATATCGTCGATTAACATCCATTCAAGCCCATTGAGGTCGATTTTCACATTGTGTTGAAAGAAAATTTTCAAAGTCTATCTTCCTAATTTGAAGTCGAATTTCAACATTTCTTATATATTTGAGTGAGTTTGCATCTAACTTTGTCAGATATCGTCGATTAACATCCATTGAAGCCCATTGAGGTCGATTATCACTTTGTGTTGATTGAAAATTTTCAAAGTCTATCTTCCTAATTTGAAGTCGAATTTCAACATTTCTTATATATTTGAGTGAGTTTGCATCTAACTTTGTCAGATATCGTCGATTAACATCCATTGAAGCCCATTGAGGTCGATTATCACTTTGTGTTGATTGAAAATTTTCAAAGTCTATCTTCCTAATTTGAAGTCGAATTTCAACATTTCTTATGTATTTGAGTGAGTTTGCATCTAACTTTGTCAGATATCATCGATTAACATCCATTGAACCCCATTGAGGTCCTTTTTCACTTTGTGTTGATTGAAAATTTTCAAAGTCTATCTTCCTAATTTGAAGTCGAATTTCAACATTTCTTATATATTTGAGAGAGTTTGCATCTAAGTTTGTCAGATATCGTCGATTAACATCCATTCAAGCCCATTGAGGTCGATTTTCACATTGTGTTGAAAGAAAATTTTCAAAGTCTATCTTCCTAATTTGAAGTCGAATTTCAACATTTCTTATATATTTGAGTGAGTTTGCATCTAACTTTGTCAGATATCGTCGATTAACATCCATTGAAGCCCATTGAGGTCGATTGCCACTTTGTGTTGATTGAAAATTTTCAAAGTCTATCTTCCTAATTTGAAGTCGAATTTGAACATTTCTTATATATTTGAGTGAGTTTGCATCTTACTTTGTCAGATATCGTCGATTAACATCCATTGAAGCCCATTGAGGTCGATTTTCACTTTGTGTTGATTGAAAATTTTCAAAGTCTATCTTCCTAATTTGAAGTCGGATTTCAACATTTCTTATATATTTGAGTGAGTTTGCATCTAACTTTCTCAGATATCGTCGATTAACATCCATTGAAGCCCAATGAGGTCGATTATCACTTTGTGTTGATTGAAAATTTTCAAAGTCTATCTTCCTAATTTGAAGTCAAATTCCAACATTTCTTATATATTTGAGTGAGTTTGCATCTAACTTTGTCAGATATCATCGATTAACATCCATTGAAGCCCATTGAGGTCGATTGTCACTTTGTGTTGATTGAAAATTTTCAAAGTCTATCTTCCTAATTTGAAGTCGAATTTCAACATTTCTCAAATATTTGAGTGAGTTTGCATCTTACTTTGTCAGATATCGTCGATTATGATCCATTGAAGCCCATTGAGGTCGATTTTCACATTGTGTTGATTGAAAATTTTCAAAGTCTATCTTCCTAATTTGAAGTCGAATTTCAACATTTCTTATATATTTGAGTGAGTTTGCATCTAACTTTGTCAGATATCGTCGATTAACATCCATTGAAGCCCATTGAGGTCGATTATCACTTTGTGTTGATTGAAAATTTTCAAAGTCTATCTTCCTAATTTGAAGTCGAATTTCAACATTTCTTATATATTTGAGTGAGTGTGCATCTAAGTTTGTCAGATATCGTCGATTAACATCCATTGAAGCCCATTGAGGTCGATTTTCACTTTGTGTTGATTGAAAATTTTCAAAGTCTATCTTCCTAATTTGAAGTCGAATTTCAACATTTCTTATATATTTGAGTGAGTTTGCATCTAAGTTTGTCAGATATCGTCGATTAACATCCATTCAAGCCCATTGAGGTCGATTTTCACCTTGTGTTGATTGAAAATTTTCAAAGTCTATCTTCCTAATTTGTAGTCGAATTTCAACATTTCTCATATATTTGAGTGAGTTTGCATCTTACTTTGTCAGATATCGTCGACTAACATCCATTGAAGCCCATTGTGGTCGATGTTCACTTTGTGTTGATTGGAAATTTTCAAAGTCTATCTTCCTAATTTGAAGTCGAATTTCTACATTTCTTATATATTTGAGTGAGTTTGCATCTTACTTTATCAGATATCGTCGATTATGATCCATTGAAGCCCATTGAGGTCGATTTTCACTTTGTGTTGATTGAAAATTTTCAAAGTCTATCTTCCTAATTTGAAGTCGAATTTCAACATTTCTCATATATTTGAGTGAGTTTGCATCTTACTTTGTCAGATATCGTCGATTAACATCCATTGAAGCCCATTGAGGTCGATTATCACTTTGTGTTGATTGAAAATTTTCAAAGTCTATCTTCCTAATTTGAAGTCGAATTTCAACATTTCTTATATATTTGAGTGAGTGTGCATCTAAGTTTGTCAGATATCGTCGATTAACATCCATTGAAGCCCATTGAGGTCGATTTTCACTTTGTGTTGATTGAAAATTTTCAAAGTCTATCTTCCTAATTTGAAGTCGAATTTCAACATTTCTTATATATTTGAGTGAGTTTGCATCTAAGTTTGTCAGATATCGTCGATTAACATCCATTCAAGCCCATTGAGGTCGATTTTCACCTTGTGTTGATTGAAAATTTTCAAAGTCTATCTTCCTAATTTGTAGTCGAATTTCAACATTTCTCATATATTTGAGTGAGTTTGCATCTTACTTTGTCAGATATCGTCGACTAACATCCATTGAAGCCCATTGTGGTCGATGTTCACTTTGTGTTGATTGGAAATTTTCAAAGTCTATCTTCCTAATTTGAAGTCGAATTTCTACATTTCTTATATATTTGAGTGAGTTTGCATCTTACTTTGTCAGATATCGTCGATTATGATCCATTGAAGCCCATTGAGGTCGATTTTCACTTTGTGTTGATTGAAAATTTTCAAAGTCTATCTTCCTAATTTGAAGTCGAATTTCAACATTTCTCATATATTTGAGAGAGTTTGCATCTTACTTTGTCAGATATCGTCGATTAACATCCATTGAAGCCCATTGTGGTCGATGTTCACTTTGTGTTGATTGAAAATTTTCAAAGTCTATCTTCTTAATTTGAAGTCGAATTTCAACATTTCTCATATATTTGAGTGAGTTTGCATCTTACTTTGTCAGATATCGTCGATTATGGTCCATTGAAGCCCATTGAGGTCGATTTTCACATTGTATTGATTGAAAATTTTCAAAGTCTATCTTCCTAATTTGAAGTCGAATTTCAATATTTCTTATATATTTGAGTGAGTTTGCATCTAACTTTGTCAGATATCGTCGATTAACATCCATTGAAGCCCATTGAGGTCGATTATCACTTTGTGTTGATTGAAAATTTTCAAAGTCTATCTTCCTAATTTGAAGTCGAATTCTAACATTTCTTATATATTTGAGTGAGTTTGCATCTAACTTTGTCAGATATCATCGATAAACATCCATTGAAGCCCATTGAGGTCGATTGCCACTTTGTGTTGATTGAAAATTTTCAAAGTCTATCTTCCTAATTTGAGGTCGAATTTGAACATTTCTTATATATTTGAGTGAGTTTGCATCTTACTTTGTCAGATATCGTCGATTAACATCCATTCAAGCTCATTGAGGTCGATTTTCACTTTGTGTTGATTGAAAATTTTCAAAGTCTATCTTCCTAATTTGAAGTCGAATTCACAACATTTCTTATATATTTGAGTGAGTTTGCATCTAACTTTGTCAGATATCGTCGATTAACATCCAATGAAGCCCATTGAGGTCGATTATCACTTTGTGTTGATTGAAAATTTTCAAAGTCTATCTTCCTAATTTGAAGTCGAATTCCAACATTTCTTATATATTTGAGTGAGTTTGCATCTAACTTTGTCAGATATCATCGATTAACATCCATTGAAGCCCATTGAGGTCGATTGTCACTTTGTGTTGATTGAAAATTTTCAAAGTCTATCTTCCTAATTTGAAGTCGAATTTCAACATTTCTCATATATTTGAGTGAGTTTGCATCTTACTTTGTCAGATATCGTCTATTAACATCCATTGAAGCCCATTGTGTTCGATGTTCACTTTGTGTTGATTGAAAATTTTCAAAGTCTATCTTCCTAATTTGAAGTCGAATTTCAACATTTCTTATATATTTGAGTGAGTTTGCATCTTACTTTGTCAGATATCGTTGATTATGTTCCATTGAAGCCCATTGAGGTCGATTGTCACATTGTGTTGATTGAAAATTTTCAAAGTCTATCTTCCTAATTTGAAGTCGAATTTCAACATTTCTTATATATTTGAGTGAGTTTGCATCTAACTTTGTCAGATATCGTCGATTAACATCCATTGAAGCCCATTGAGGTCGATTATCACTTTGTGTTGATTGAAAATTTTCAAAGTCTATCTTCCTAATTTGAAGTCGAATTTCAACATTTCTTATGTATTTGAGTGAGTTTGCTTCTAACTTTGTCAGATATCATCGATTAACATCCATTGAACCCCATTGAGGTCCTTTTTCACTTTGTGTTGATTGAAAATTTTCAAAGTCTATCTTCCTAATTTGAAGTCGAATTTCAACATTTCTTATATATTTGAGAGAGTTTGCATCTAAGTTTGTCAGATATCGTCGATTAACATCCATTCAAGCCCATTGAGGTCGATTTTCACTTTGTGTTGAAAGAAAATTTTCAACGTCTATCTTCCTAATTTGAAGTCGAATTTCAACATTTCTTATATATTTGAGTGAGTTTGCATCTAACTTTGTCAGATATCATCGATTAACATCCATTGAAGCCCATTGAGGTCGATTTTCACTTTGTGTTGATTGAAAATTTTCAAAGTCTATCTTCCTAATTTGAAGTCGAATTTCAACATTTCTTATATATTTGAGTGAGTTTGCATCTAACTTTGTCAGATATCATCGATTAACATCCATTGAAGCCCATTGAGGTCGATTTTCACTTTGTGTTGATTGAAAATTTTCAAAGTCTATCTTCCTAATTTGAAGTCGAATTTCAACATTTTCTGTATATTTGCGTGAGTTTGCATCTAACTTTGTCAGATATCATCGAATAACATCGACTGAAGCCCATTGAGGTCAACTGTCACTTTGTGTTAATTGAAAATTTTCAAAGTCTATCTTCCTAATTTTAAGTCGAATTTCAACATTTCTTATATATTTGAGTGAGTTTGCATCTAAGTTTGTCAGATATCGTCGATTGACATCCATTCAAGCCCATTGAGGTCGATTTTCACTTTGTGTTGATTGAAAATTTTCAAAGTCTATCTTCTTAATTTGAAGTCTAATTTCAACATTTCTCATATATTTGAGTGAGTTTGCATCTTACTTTGTCAGATATCGTCGATTAACATCCATTGAAGCCCATTGTGGTCGATGTTCACTTTGTGTTGATTGAAAATTTTCAAAGTCTATCTTCCTAATTTGAAGTCGAATTTCAACATTTCTTATATATTTGAGTGAGTTTGCATCTTACTTTGTCAGATATCGTCGATTATGATCCATTGAAGCCCATTGAGGTCGATTTTCACATTGTGTTGATTGAAAATTTTCAAAGTCTATCTTCCTAATTTGAAGTCGAATTTCAACATTTCTTATATATTTGAGTGAGTTTGCATCTAAGTTTGTCAGATATCGTCGATTAACATCCATTCAAGCTCATTGAGGTCGATTTTCACTTTGTGTTGATTGAAAATTTTCAAAGTCTATCTTCCTAATTTGTAGTCGAATTTCAACATTTCTCATATATTTGAGTGAGTTTGCATCTTACTTTGTCAGATATCGTCGATTAACATCCATTGAAGCCCATTGTGGTCGATGTTCACTTTGTGTTGATTGAAAATTTTCAAAGTCTATCTTCCTAATTTGAAGTCGAATTCCAACATTTCTTATATATTTGAGTGAGTTTGCATCTTACTTTGTCAGATATCGTCGATTAACATCCATTGAAGCACATTGAGGTCGATTATCACTTTGTGTTGATTGAAAATTTTCAAAGTCTATCTTCCTAATTTGAAGTCGAATTTCAACATTTCTTATGTATTTGAGTGAGTTTGCATCTAACTTTGTCAGATATCATCGATTAACATCCATTGAACCCCATTGAGGTCCTTTTTCACTTTGTGTTGATTGAAAATTTTCAAAGTCTATCTTCCTAATTTGAAGTCGAATTTCAACATTTCTTATATATTTGAGAGAGTTTGCATCTAAGTTTGTCAGATATCGTCGATTAACATCCATTCAAGCCCATTGAGGTCGATTTTCACATTGTGTTGAAAGAAAATTTTCAAAGTCTATCTTCCTAATTTGAAGTCGAATTTCAACATTTCTTATATATTTGAGTGAGTTTGCATCTAACTTTGTCAGATATCGTCGATTAACATCCATTGAAGCCCATTGAGGTCGATTATCACTTTGTGTTGATTGAAAATTTTCAAAGTCTATCTTCCTAATTTGAAGTCGAATTCCAACATTTCTTATATATTTGAGTGAGTTTGCATCCAACTTTGTCAGATATCATCGATAAACATCCATTGAAGCCCATTGAGGTCGATTGCCACTTTGTGTTGATTGAAAATTTTCAAAGTCTATCTTCCTAATTTGAAGTCGAATTTGAACATTTCTTATATATTTGAGTGAGTTTGCATCTTACTTTGTCAGATATCGTCGATTAACATCCATTGAAGCCCATTGAGGTCGATTTTCACTTTGTGTTGATTGAAAATTTTCAAAGTCTATCTTCCTAATTTGAAGTCGGATTTCAACATTTCTTATATATTTGAGTGAGTTTGCATCTAACTTTCTCAGATATCGTCGATTAACATCCATTGAAGCCCAATGAGGTCGATTATCACTTTGTGTTGATTGAAAATTTTCAAAGTCTATCTTCCTAATTTGAAGTCAAATTCCAACATTTCTTATATATTTGAGTGAGTTTGCATCTAACTTTGTCAGATATCATCGATTAACATCCATTGAAGCCCATTGAGGTCGATTGTCACTTTGTGTTGATTGAAAATTTTCAAAGTCTATCTTCCTAATTTGAAGTCGAATTTCAACATTCCTCAAATATTTGAGTGAGTTTGCATCTTACTTTGTCAGATATCGTCGATTATGATCCATTGAAGCCCATTGAGGTCGATTTTCACATTGTGTTGATTGAAAATTTTCAAAGTCTATCTTCCTAATTTGAAGTCGAATTTCAACATTTCTTATATATTTGAGTGAGTTTGCATCTAACTTTGTCAGATATCGTCGATTAACATCCATTGAAGCCCATTGAGGTCGATTATCACTTTGTGTTGATTGAAAATTTTCAAAGTCTATCTTCCTAATTTGAAGTCGAATTTCAACATTTCTTATATATTTGAGTGAGTGTGCATCTAAGTTTGTCAGATATCGTCGATTAACATCCATTGAAGCCCATTGAGGTCGATTTTCACTTTGTGTTGATTGAAAATTTTCAAAGTCTATCTTCCTAATTTGAAGTCGAATTTCAACATTTCTTATATATTTGAGTGAGTTTGCATCTAAGTTTGTCAGATATCGTCGATTAACATCCATTCAAGCCCATTGAGGTCGATTTTCACCTTGTGTTGATTGAAAATTTTCAAAGTCTATCTTCCTAATTTGTAGTCGAATTTCAACATTTCTCATATATTTGAGTGAGTTTGCATCTTACTTTGTCAGATATCGTCGACTAACATCCATTGAAGCCCATTGTGGTCGATGTTCACTTTGTGTTGATTGGAAATTTTCAAAGTCTATCTTCCTAATTTGAAGTCGAATTTCTACATTTCTTATATATTTGAGTGAGTTTGCATCTTACTTTGTCAGATATCGTCGATTATGATCCATTGAAGCCCATTGAGGTCGATTTTCACTTTGTGTTGATTGAAAATTTTCAAAGTCTATCTTCCTAATTTGAAGTCGAATTTCAACATTTCTCATATATTTGAGTGAGTTTGCATCTTACTTTGTCAGATATCGTCGATTAACATCCATTGAAGCGCATTGAGGTCGATTATCACTTTGTGTTGATTGAAAATTTTCAAAGTCTATCTTCCTAATTTGAAGTCGAATTTCAACATTTCTTATATATTTGAGTGAGTGTGCATCTAAGTTTGTCAGATATCGTCGATTAACATCCATTGAAGCCCATTGAGGTCGATTTTCACTTTGTGTTGATTGAAAATTTTCAAAGTCTATCTTCCTAATTTGAAGTCGAATTTCAACATTTCTTATATATTTGAGTGAGTTTGCATCTAAGTTTGTCAGATATCGTCGATTAACATCCATTCAAGCCAATTGAGGTCGATTTTCACCTTGTGTTGATTGAAAATTTTCAAAGTCTATCTTCCTAATTTGTAGTCGAATTTCAACATTTCTCATATATTTGAGTGAGTTTGCATCTTACTTTGTCAGATATCGTCGACTAACATCCATTGAAGCCCATTGTGGTCGATGTTCACTTTGTGTTGATTGGAAATTTTCAAAGTCTATCTTCCTAATTTGAAGTCGAATTTCTACATTTCTTATATATTTGAGTGAGTTTGCATCTTACTTTGTCAGATATCGTCGATTATGATTCATTGAAGCCCATTGAGGTCGATTTTCACTTTGTGTTGATTGAAAATTTTCAAAGTCTATCTTCCTAATTTGAAGTCGAATTTCAACATTTCTCATATATTTGAGTGAGTTTGCATCTTACTTTGTCAGATATCGTCGATTAACATCCATTGAAGCCCATTGTGGTCGATGTTCACTTTGTGTTGATTGAAAATTTTCAAAGTCTATCTTCTTAATTTGAAGTCGAATTTCAACATTTCTCATATATTTGAGTGAGTTTGCATCTTACTTTGTCAGATATCGTCGATTATGATCCATTGAAGCCCATTGAGGTCGATTTTCACATTGTATTGATTGAAAATTTTCAAAGTCTATCTTCCTAATTTGAAGTCGAATTTCAATATTTCTTATATATTTGAGTGAGTTTGCATCTAACTTTGTCAGATATCGTCGATTAACATCCATTGAAGCCCATTGAGGTCGATTATCACTTTGTGTTGATTGAAAATTTTCAAAGTCTATCTTCCTAATTTGAAGTCGAATTCTAACATTTCTTATATATTTGAGTGAGTTTGCATCTAACTTTGTCAGATATCATCGATTAACATCCATTGAAGCCCATTGAGGTCGATTTTCACTTTGTGTTGATTGAAAATTTTCAAAGTCTATCTTCCTAATTTGAAGTCGAATTTCAACATTTCTTATATATTTGAGTGAGTTTGCATCTAACTTTGTCAGATATCATCGATTAACATCCATTGAAGCCCATTGAGGTCGATTTTCACTTTGTGTTGATTGAAAATTTTCAAAGTCTATCTTCCTAATTTGAAGTCGAATTTCAACATTTTCTATATATTTGCGTGAGTTTGCATCTAACTTTGTCAGATATCATCGAATAACATCGACTGAAGCCCATTGAGGTCAACTGTCACTTTGTGTTAATTGAAAATTTTCAAAGTCTATCTTCCTAATTTTAAGTCGAATTTCAACATTTCTTATATATTTGAGTGAGTTTGCATCTAAGTTTGTCAGATATCGTCGATTGACATCCATTCAAGCCCATTGAGGTCGATTTTCACTTTGTGTTGATTGAAAATTTTCAAAGTCTATCTTCTTAATTTGAAGTCTAATTTCAACATTTCTCATATATTTGAGTGAGTTTGCATCTTACTTTGTCAGATATCGTCGATTAACATCCATTGAAGCCCATTGTGGTCGATGTTCACTTTGTGTTGATTGAAAATTTTCAAAGTCTATCTTCCTAATTTGAAGTCGAATTTCAACATTTCTTATATATTTGAGTGAGTTTGCATCTTACTTTGTCAGATATCGTCGATTATGATCCATTGAAGCCCATTGAGGTCGATTTTCACATTGTGTTGATTGAAAATTTTCAAAGTCTATCTTCCTAATTTGAAGTCGAATTTCAACATTTCTTATATATTTGAGTGAGTTTGCATCTAAGTTTGTCAGATATCGTCGATTAACATCCATTCAAGCTCATTGAGGTCGATTTTCACTTTGTGTTGATTGAAAATTTTCAAAGTCTATCTTCCTAATTTGTAGTCGAATTTCAACATTTCTCATATATTTGAGTGAGTTTGCATCTTACTTTGTCAGATATCGTCGATTAACATCCATTGAAGCCCATTGTGGTCGATGTTCACTTTGTGTTGATTGAAAATTTTCAAAGTCTATCTTCCTAATTTTGAAGTCGAATTCCAACATTTCTTATATATTTGAGTGAGTTTGCATCTTACTTTGTCAGATATCGTTGATTATGTTCCATTGAAGCCCATTGAGGTCGATTATCACTTTGTGTTGATTGAAAATTTTCAAAGTCTATCTTCCTAATTTGAAGTCGAATTCCAACATTTCTTATATATTTGAGTGAGTTTGCATCTAACTTTGTCAGATATCATCGATAAACATCCATTGAAGCCCATTGAGGTCGATTGCCACTTTGTGTTGATTGAAAATTTTCAAAGTCTATCTTCCTAATTTGGAGTCGAATTTGAACATTTCTTATATATTTGAGTGAGTTTGCATCTTACTTTGTCAGATATCGTCGATTAACATCCATTGAAGCCCATTGAGGTCGATTTTCACTTTGTGTTGATTGAAAATTTTCAAAGTCTATCTTCCTAATTTGAAGTCGAATTTCAACATTTCTTATATATTTGAGTGAGTTGGCATCTAACTTTGTCAGATATCGTCGATTAACATCCATTGAAGCCCATTGAGGTCGATTATCACTTTGTGTTGATTGAAAATTTTCAAAGTCTATCTTCCTAATTTGAAGTCGAATTCCAACATTTCTTATATATTTGAGTGAGTTTGCATCTAACTTTGTCAGATATCATCGATTAACATCCATTGAAGCCCAATGAGGTCGATTGTCACTTTGTGTTGATTGAAAATTTCCAAAGTCTATCTTCCTAATTTGAAGTCGAATTTCAACATTTCTCAAATATTTGAGTGAGTTTGCATCTTACTTTGTCAGATATCGTCGATTATGATCCATTGAAGCCCATTGAGGTCGATTTTCACATTGTGTTGATTGAAAATTTTCAAAGTCTATCTTCCTAATTTGAAGTCGAATTTCAACATTTCTTATATATTTGAGTGAGTTTGCATCTAACTTTGTCAGATATCATCGATAAACATCCATTGAAGCCCATTGAGGTCGATTGCCACTTTGTGTTGATTGAAAAGTTTCAAAGTCTATCTTCCTAATTTGAAGTCGAATTTGAACATTTCTTATATATTTGAGTGAGTTTGCATCTTACTTTGTCAGATATCGTCGATTAACATCCATTGAAGCCCATTGAGGTCGATTTTCACTTTGTGTTGATTGAAAATTTCCAAAGTCTATCTTCCTAATTTGAAGTCGAATTTCAACATTTCTCAAATATTTGAGTGAGTTTGCATCTTACTTTGTCAGATATCGTCGATTATGATCCATTGAAGCCCATTGAGGTCGATTTTCACATTGTGTTGATTGAAAATTTTCAAAGTCTATCTTCCTAATTTGAAGTCGAATTTCAACATTTCTTATATATTTGAGTGAGTTTGCATCTAACTTTGTCAGATATCATCGATAAACATCCATTGAAGCCCATTGAGGTCGATTGCCACTTTGTGTTGATTGAAAAGTTTCAAAGTCTATCTTCCTAATTTGAAGTCGAATTTGAACATTTCTTATATATTTGAGTGAGTTTGCATCTTACTTTGTCAGATATCGTCGATTAACATCCATTGAAGCCCATTGAGGTCGATTTTCACTTTGTGTTGATTGAAAATTTTCAAAGTCTATCTTCCTAATTTGAAGTCGAATTTCAACATTTCTTATATATTTGAGTGAGTTGGCATCTAACTTTGTCAGATATCGTCGATTAACATCCATTGAAGCCCATTGAGGTCGATTATCACTTTGTGTTGATTGAAAATTTTCAAAGTCTATCTTTCTAATTTGAAGTCGAATTCCAACATTTCTTATATATTTGAGTGAGTTTGCATCTAACTTTGTCAGATATCATCGATTAACATCCATTGAAGCCCAATGAGGTCGATTGTCACTTTGTGTTGATTGAAAATTTTCAAAGTCTATCTTCCTAATTTGAAGTCGAATTTCAACATTTCTCAAATATTTGAGTGAGTTTGCATCTTACTTTGTCAGATATCGTCGATTATGATCCATTGAAGCCCATTGAGGTCGATTTTCACATTGTGTTGATTGAAAATTTTCAAAGTCTATCTTCCTAATTTGAAGTCGAATTTCAACATTTCTTATATATTTGAGTGAGTTTGCATCTAACTTTGTCAGATATCGTCGATTAACATCCATTGAAGCCCATTGATTTCGATTATCACTTTGTGTTGATTGAAAATTTTCAAAGTCTATCTTCCTAATTTGAAGTCGAATTTCAACATTTCTTATATATTCGAGTGAGTTTGCATCTAAGTTTGTCAGATATCGTCGATTAACATCCATTGAAGCCCATTGAGGTCGATTTTCACTTTGTGTTGATTGAAAATTTTCAAAGTCTATCTTCCTAATTTGAAGTCGAATTTCAACATTTCTTATATATTTTAGTGAGTTTGTATCTAAGTTTGTCAGATATCGTCGATTAACATCCATTGAAGCCCATTGAGGTCGATTATCACTTTGTGTTGATTGAAAATTTTCAAAGTCTATCTTCCTAATTTGAAGTCGAATTTCAACATTTCTTATGTATTTGAGTGAGTTTGCATCTAACTTTGTCAGATATGATCGATTAACATCCATTGAAGCCCATTGAGGTCCTTTTTCACTTTGTGTTGATTGAAAATTTTCAAAGTCTATCTTCCTAATTTGAAGTCGATTTTCAACATTTCTTATATATTTGAGTGAGTTTGCATCTAACTTTGTCAGATATCATCGATTAACATCCATTGAAGCCCATTGAGGTCGATTTTCACTTTGTGTTGAATGAAAATTTTCAAAGTCTATCTTCCTAATTTGAAGTCGAATTTCAACATTTCTTATATATTTGAGTGAGTTTGCATCTAACTTTGTCAGATATCATCGATTAACATCCATTGAAGCCCATTGAGGTCGATTTTCACTTTGTGTTGATTGAAAATTTTCAAAGTCTATCTTCCTAATTTTAAGTCGAATTTCAACATTTCTTATATATTTGAGTGAGTTTGCATCTAAGTTTGTCAGATATCGTCGATTGACATCCATTCATGCCCATTGAGGTCGATTTTCACTTTGTGTTGATTGAAAATTTTCGAAGTCTATCTTCCTAATTTGAAGTCGAATTTCAACATTTCTTATATCTTTGAGTGAGTTTGCATCTAACTTTGTCAGATATCGTCGATTAATATCCATTCAAGCCCATTGAGGTCGATTTTCACTTTGTGTTGATTGAAAATTTTCAAAGTCTATCTTCCTAATTTGAAGTCGAATTTCAACATTTCTCATATATTTGAGTGAGTTTGCATCTAACTTTGTCAGATATCGTCGATTAACATCCATTCAAGCCCATTGAGGTCGATTTTCACTTTGTGTTGAAAGAAAATTTTCAACGTCTATCTTCCTAATTTGAAGTCGAATTTCAACATTTCTTATATATTTGAGTGAGTTTGCATCTAAGTTTAACAGATATCGTCGATTAACATCCATTCAAGCCCATTGAGGTCGATTTTCACTTTGTGTTGATTGAAAATTTTCAAAGTCTATCTTCCTAATTTAAAGTCGAATTTCAACATTTCTCATATATTTGAATGAGTTTGCATCTTACTTTGTCAGATATCGTCGATTAACATCCATTGAAGCCCATTGTGGTCGATGTTCCTTTGTGATGATTGAAAATTTTCAAAGTCTATCTTCCTAATTTGAAGTCGAATTTCAACATTTCTCATATATTTGAGTGAGTTTGCATCTTACTTTGTCAGAATACGTCGATTAACATCCATTGAGGCCCATTGTGGTCGATGTTCACTTTGTGATGATTGAAAATTTTCAAAGTCTATCTTCCTAATTTGAAGTCGAATTTCAACATTTCTCATATATTTGAGTGAGTTTGCATCTTACTTTGTCAGATATCGTCGATTAACATCCATTGAAGCCCATTGTGGTCGATGTTCCTATGTGATGATTGAAAATTTTCAAAGTCTATCTTCCTAATTTGAAGTCGAATTTCAACATTTCTTATATATTTGAGTGAGTTTGCATCTTACTTTGTCAGATATCGTCGATTAACATCCATTCAAGCCCATTGAGGTCGATTTTCACTTTGTGTTGATTGAAAATTTTCAAAGTCTATCTTCCTAATTTGAAGTCGAATTTCAACATTTCTCATATATTTGAGTGAGTTTGCCTCTTACTTTGTCAGATATCGTCGATTAACATCCATTGAAGCCCATTGTGGTCGATGTTCACTTTGTGATGATTGAAAATTTTCAAAGTCTATCTTCCTAATTTGAAGTCGAATTTCAACATTTCTCATATATACGAGTGAGTTTGCATCTTACTTTGTCAGATATCGTCGATTAACATCCATTGAAGCCCATTGTGGTCGATGTTCCTTTGTGATGATTGAAAATTTTCAAAGTCTATCTTCCTAATTTGAAGTCGAATTTCAACATTTCTTATATATTTGAGTGAGTTTGCATCTTACTTTGTCAGATATCGTCGATTAACATCCATTCAAGCCCATTGAGGTCGATTTTCACTTTGTGTTGATCGAAAATTTTCAAAGTCTATCTTCCTAATTTGAAGTCGAATTTCAACATTTCTTATATATTTGAGTGAGTTTGCATCTAAGTTTGTCAGATATAGTCGATTAACATCCATTGAAGCCCATTGTGGTCGAAGTTCACTTTGTGATGATTGAAAATTTTCAAAGTCTATCTTCCTAATTTGAAGTCGAATTTCAACATTTCTTATATATTTGAGTGAGTTTGCATCTAAGTTTGTCAGATATCGTCGATTAACATCCATTCAAGCCCATTGAGGTCGATTTTCACTTTGTGTTGATTGAAAATTTTCAAAGTCTATCTTCCTAATTTGAAGTCGAATTTCAACATTTCTCATATATTTGAGTGAGTTTGCATCTTACTTTGTCAGATATCGTCGATTAACATCCATTGAAGCCCATTGTGGTCGATGTTCCTTTGTGATGATTGAAAATTTTCAAAGTCTATCTTCCTAATTTGAAGTCGAATTTCAACATATCTCATATATTTGAGTGAATTTGCATCTTACTTTGTCAGATATCGTCTATTAACATCCATTGAAGCCCATTGTGGTCGATGTTCACTTTGTGTTGATTGAAAATTTTCAAAGTCTATCTTCCTAATTTGAAGTCGAATTTCAACATTTCTTATATATTTGAGTGAGTTTGCATCTTACTTTGTCAGATATCGTCGATTAACATCCATTCAAGCCCATTGAGGTCGATTTTCACTTTGTGTTGATCGAAAATTTTCAATGTCTATCTTCCTAATTTGAAGTCGAATTTCAACATTTCTCATATATTTGAGTGAGTTTGCATCTTACTTTGTCAGATATCGTCGATTAACATCCATTGAAGCCCATTGTGGTCGATGTTCACTTTGTGATGATTGAAAATTTTCAAAGTCTATCTTCCTAATTTGAAGTCGAATTTCAACATTTCTCATATATTTGAGTGAGTTTGCATCTTACTTTGTCAGATATCGTCGATTAACATCCATTGAAGCCCATTGTGGTCGATGTTCCTTTGTGATGATTGAAAATTTTCAAAGTCTATCTTCCTACTTTGAAGTCGAATTTCAACATTTCTTATATATTTGAGTGAGTTTGCATCTTACTTTGTCAGATATCGTCGATTAACATCCATTCAAGCCCATTGAGGTCGATTTTCACTTTGTGTTGATCGAAAATTTTCAAAGTCTATCTTCCTAATTTGAAGTCGAATTTCAACATTTCTTATATATTTGAGTGAGTTTGCATCTAAGTTTGTCAGATATAGTCGATTAACATCCATTGAAGCCCATTGAGGTCGATTTTCACTTTGTGTTGATTGAAAATTTCCAAAGTCTATCTTCCTAATTTGAAGTCGAATTTCAACATTTCTTATATATTTGAGTGAGTTTGCATCTGAGTTTGTCAGATATCGTCGATTAACATCCATTCAAGCCCATTGAGGTCGATTTTCACTTTGTGTTGATTGAAAATTTTCAAAGTCTATCTTCCTAATTTGAAGTCGAATTTCAACCTTTCTTCATATATTTGAGTGAGTTTGCATCTAACTTTGTCAGATATCGTCGATTAACATCCATTGAAGTCCATTGAGGTCGATTTTCATTATGTGTTGATTGAAAATTTTCAAAGTCTATCTTCCTAATTTGAAGTCGAATTTCAAAATTTCTTATATATTTGAGTGAGTTTGCATCTTACTTTGTCAGATATCGTCGATTAACATCCATTGAAGCCCATTGTGGTCGATTTTCACTTTGTGTTGATTGAAAATTTTCAAAGTCTATCTTCCTAATTTGAAGTCGGATTTCAACATTTCTTATATATTTGAGTGAGTTTGCATCTAACTTTGTCAGATATCGTCGATTAACATCCATTGAAGCAGATTGAGGTCGATTGTCACTTTGTGTTGATTGAAAATTTTCAAAGTCTATCTTCCTAATTTGAAGTCAAATTTCAACCTTTCTTCATATATTTGAGTGAGTTTGCATCTAACTTTGTCAGATATCGTCGATTAACATCCATTGAAGTCCATTGAGGTCGATTTTCACTATGTGTTGATTGAAAATTTTCAAAGTCTATCTTCCTAATTTGAAGTCGAATTCCAACATTTCTTATATATTTGAGTGAGTTTGCATCTAACTTTGTCAGATATCATCGATTAACATCCATTGAAGCCCATTGAGGTCCTTTTTCACTTTGTGTTGATTGAAAATTTTCAAAGTCTATCTTCCTAATTTGAAGTCGAATTTCAACATTTCTTATATATTTGAGTGAGTTTGCATCTTACTTTGTCAGATATCGTCGATTAACATCCATTCAAGCCCATTGAGGTCGATTTTCACTTTGTGTTGATCGAAAATTTTCAAAGTCTATCTTCCTAATTTGAAGTCGAATTTCAACATTTCTCATATATTTGAGTGAGTTTGCATCTTACTTTGTCAGATATCGTCGATTAACATCCATTGAAGCCCATTGTGGTCGATGTTCACTTTGTGATGATTGAAAATTTTCAAAGTCTATCTTCCTAATTTGAAGCCGAATTTCAACATTTCTCATATATTTGAGTGAGTTTGCATCTTACTTTGTCAGATATCGTCGATTAACATCCATTGAAGCCCATTGTGGTCGATGTTCCTTTGTGATGATTGAAAATTTTCAAAGTCTATCTTCCTAATTTGAAGTCGAATTTCAACATTTCTTATATATTTGAGTGAGTTTGCATCTTACTTTGTCAGATATCGTCGATTAACATCCATTCAAGCCCATTGAGGTCGATTTTCACTTTGTGTTGATCGAAAATTTTCAAAGTCTATCTTCCTAATTTGAAGTCGAATTTCAACATTTCTTATATATTTGAGTGAGTTTGCATCTAAGTTTGTCAGATATCGTCGATTAACATCCATTCAAGCCCATTGAGGTCGATTTTCACTTGGTGTTGATTGAAAATTTTCAAAGTCTATCTTCCTAATTTGAAGTCGAATTTCAAAATTTCTTATATATTTGAGTGAGTTTGCATCTTACTTTGTCAGATATCGTCGATTAACATCCATTGCAGCCCATTGTGGTCGATTTTCACTTTGTGTTGATTGAAAATTTTCAAAGTCTATCTTCCTAATTTGAAGTCGGATTTCAACATTTCTTATATATTTGAGTGAGTTTGCATCTTACTTTGTCAGATATCGTCGATTAACATCCATTGAAGCAGATTGAGGTCGATTGTCACTTTGTGTTGATTGAAAATTTTCAAAGTCTATCTTCCTAATTTGAAGTCGAATTTCATCATTTCTTATATATTTGAGTGAGTTTGCATCTAAGTTTGTCAGATATCGTCGATTAACATCCATTCAAGCCCATTGAGGTCGATTTTCACTTTGTGTTGATTGAAAATTTTCAAAGTCTATCTTCCTAATTTGAAGTCGGATTTCAACATTTCTTATATATTTGAGTGAGTTTGCATCTAAGTTTGTCAGATATCGTCGATTGACATCCATTCAAGCCCATTGAGGTCGATTTTCACTTTGTGTTGATTGAAAATTTTCAAAGTCTATCTTCCTAATTTGAAGTCGAATTTCAACCTTTATTCATATATTTGAGTGAGTTTGCATCTAAGTTTGTCAGATATCGTCGATTAACATCCATTCAAGCCCATTGAGGTCGATTTTCACTTTGTGTTGATTGAAAATTTTCAAAGTCTATCTTCCTAATTTGAAGTCGAATTTCAACCTTTATTCATATATTTGAGTGAGTTTGCATCTAACTTTGTCAGATATCGTCGATTAACATCCATTGAAGTCCATTGAGGTCGATTTTCACTATGTGTTGATTGAAAATTTTCAAAGTCTATCTTCCTAATTTGAAGTCGAATTTCAACATTTCTTATATATTTGAGTGAGTTTGCATCTAACTTTGTCAGATATCATCGATTAACATCCATTGAAGCCCATTGAGGTCCTTTTTCACTTTGTGTTGATTGAAAATTTTCAAAGTCTATCTTCCTAATTTGAAGTCGAATTTCAACATTTCTTATATATTTGAGAGAGTTTGCATCTAAGTTTGTCAGATATCGTCGATTAACATCCAGTCAAGCCCATTGAGGTCGATTTTCACTTTGTGTTGAAAGAAAATTTTCAACGTCTATCTTCCTAATTTGAAGTCGAATTTCAACATTTCTTATATATTTGAGTGAGTTTGCATCTAACTTTGACAGATATCATCGATTAACATCCATTGAAGCCCATTGAGGTCGATTTTCACTTTGTGTTGATTGAAAATTTTCAAAGTCTATCTTCCTAATTTGAAGTCGAATTTCAAAATTTCTTATATATTTGAGTGAGTTTGCATCTTACTTTGTCAGATATCGTCGATTAACATCCATTGAAGCCCATTGAGGTCGATTATCACTCTGTATTGATTGAAAATTTTCAAAGTCTATCTTCCTAATTTGAAGTCGAATTTCAACATTTCTTATATATTTGAGTGAGTTTGCATCTAAGTTTGTCAGATATCGTCGATTAACATCCATTCAAGCCCATTGAGGTCGATTTTCACTTTGTGTTGATTGAAAATTTTCAAAGTCTATCTTCCTAATTTGAAGTCGAATTTCAACCTTTCTTCATATATTTGAGTGAGTTTGCATCTAACTTTGTCAGATATCGTCGATTAACATCCATTGAAGTCCATTGAGGTCGATTTTCACTATGTGTTGATTGAAAATTTTCAAAGTCTATCTTCCTAATTTGAAGTCGAATTTCAACCTTTATTCATATATTTGAGTGAGTTTGCATCTAACTTTGTCAGATATCGTCGATTAACATCCATTGAAGTCCATTGAGGTCGATTTTCACTATGTGTTGATTGAAAATTTTCAAAGTCTATCTTCCTAATTTGAAGTCGAATTTCAACATTTCTTATATATTTGAGTGAGTTTGCATCCAACTTTGTCAGATATCATCGATTAACATCCATTGAAGCCCATTGAGGTCCTTTTTCACTTTGTGTTGATTGAAAATTTTCAAAATCTATCTTCCTAATTTGAAGTCGAATTTCAACATTTCTTATATATTTGAGAGAGTTTGCATCTAAGTTTGTCAGATATCGTCGATTAACATCCAGTCAAGCCCATTGAGGTCGATTTTCACTTTGTGTTGAAAGAAAATTTTCAACATCTATCTTCCTAATTTGAAGTCGAATTTCAACATTTCTTATATATTTGAGTGAGTTTGAATCTAACTTTGACAGATATCATCGATTAACATCCATTGAAGCCCATTGAGGTCGATTTTCACTTTGTGTTGATTGAAAATTTTCAAAGTCTATCTTCCTAATTTGAAGTCGAATTTCAAAATTTCTTATATATTTGAGTGAGTTTGCATCTTACTTTGTCAGATATCGTCGATTAACATCCATTGAAGCCCATTGAGGTCGATTATCACTCTGTATTGATTGAAAATTTTCAAAGTCTATCTTCCTAATTTGAAGTCGAATTTCAACATTTCTTATATATTTGAGTGAGTTTGCATCTAAGTTTGTCAGATATCGTCGATTAACATCCATTCAAGCCCATTGAGGTCGATTTTCACTTTGTGTTGATTGAAAATTTTCAAAGTCTATCTTCCTAATTTGAAGTCGAATTTCAACCTTTCTTCATATATTTGAGTGAGTTTGCATCTAACTTTGTCAGATATCGTCGATTAACATCCATTGAAGTCCATTGAGGTCGATTTTCACTATGTGTTGATTGAAAATTTTCAAAGTCTATCTTCCTAATTTGAAGTCGAATTTCAACATTTCTTATATATTTGAGTGAGTTTGCAACTAAGTTTAACAGATATCGTCGATTAATATCCATTCAAGCCCATTGAGGTCGATTTTCACTTTGTGTTGATTGAAAATTTTCAAAGTCTATCTTCCTAATTTGAAGTCGAATTTCAACATTTCTCATATATTTGAGTGAGTTTGCATCTTACTTTGTCAGATATCGTCGATTAACATCCATTCAAGCCCATTGAGGTCGATTTTCACTTTGTGTTGATCGAAAATTTTCAAAGTCTATCTTCCTAATTTGAAGTCGAATTTCAACATTTCTCATATATTTGAGTGAGTTTGCATCTTACTTTGTCAGATATCGTCGATTAACATCCATTGAAGCCCATTGTGGTCGATGTTCACTTTGTGATGATTGAAAATTTTCAAAGTCTATCTTCCTAATTTGAAGTCGAATTTCAACATTTCTCATATATTTGAGTGAGTTTGCATCTTACTTTGTCAGATATCGTCGATTAACATCCATTGAAGCCCATTGAGGTCGATTTTCACTTGGTGTTGATTGAAAATTTTCAAAGTCTATCTTCCTAATTTGAAGTCGAATTTCAACCTTTCTTCATATATTTGAGTGAGTTTGCATCTAACTTTGTCAGATATCGTCGATTAACATCCATTGAAGTCCATTGAGGTCGATTTTCACTATGTGTTGATTGAAAATTTTCAAAGTCTATCTTCCTAATTTGAAGTCGAATTTCAAAATTTCTTATATATTTGAGTGAGTTTGCATCTTACTTTGTCAGATATCGTCGATTAACATCCATTGCAGCCCATTGTGGTCGATTTTCACTTTGTGTTGATTGAAAATTTTCAAAGTCTATCTTCCTAATTTGAAGTCGGATTTCAACATTTCTTATATATTTGAGTGAGTTTGCATCTTACTTTGTCAGATATCGTCGATTAACATCCATTGAAGCAGATTGAGGTCGATTGTCACTTTGTGTTGATTGAAAATTTTCAAAGTCTATCTTCCTAATTTGAAGTCGAATTTCAACATTTCTTATATATTTGAGTGAGTTTGCATCTAAGTTTGTCAGATATCGTCGATTAACATCCATTCAAGCCCATTGAGGTCGATTTTCACTTTGTGTTGATTGAAAATTTTCAAAGTCTCTCTTCCTAATTTGAAGTCGGATTTCAACATTTCTTATATATTTGAGTGAGTTTGCATCTAACTTTGACAGATATCATCGATTAACATCCATTGAAGCCCATTGAGGTCGATTTTCACTTTGTGTTGATTGAAAATTTTCAAAGTCTATCTTCCTAATTTGAAGTCGAATTTCAAAATTTCTTATATATTTGAGTGAGTTTGCATCTTACTTTGTCAGATATCGTCGATTAACATCCATTGAAGCCCATTGAGGTCGATTATCACTCTGTATTGATTGAAAATTTTCAAAGTCTATCTTCCTAATTTGAAGTCGAATTTCAACATTTCTTATATATTTGAGTGAGTTTGCATCTAAGTTTGTCAGATATCGTCGATTAACATCCATTCAAGCCCATTGAGGTCGATTTTCACTTTGTGTTGATTGAAAATTTTCAAAGTCTATCTTCCTAATTTGAAGTCGAATTTCAACCTTTCTTCATATATTTGAGTGAGTTGGCATCTAACTTTGTCAGATATCGTCGATTAACATCCATTGAAGTCCATTGAGGTCGATTTTCACTATGTGTTGATTGAAAATTTTCAAAGTCTATCTTCCTAATTTGAAGTCGAATTTCAACATTTCTTATATATTTTAGTGAGTTTGCATCTTACTTTGTCAGATATCGTCGATTAACATCCATTGAAGCCCATTGTGGTCGATGTTCCTTTGTGATGATTGAAAATTTTCAAAGTCTATCTTCCTAATTTGAAGTCGAATTCCAACATTTCTCATATATTTGAGTGAGTTTGCATCTTACTTTGTCAGATATCGTCTATTAACATCCATTGAAGCCAATTGTGGTCGATGTTCACTTTGTGTTGATTGAAAATTTTCAAAGTCTATCTTCCTAATTTGAAGTCGAATTTCAACATTTCTCATATATTTGAGTGAGTTTGCATCTTACTTTGTCAGATATCGTCGATTAACATCCATTGAAGCCCATTGTGGTCGATGTTCCTTTGTGATGATTGAAAATTTTCAAAGTCTATCTTCCTAATTTGAAGTCGAATTCCAACATTTCTCATATATTTGAGTGAGTTTGCATCTTACTTTGTCAGATATCGTCTATTAACATCCATTGAAGCCCATTGTGGTCGATGTTCACTTTGTGTTGATTGAAAATTTTCAAAGTCTATCTTCCTAATTTGAAGTCGAATTTCAACATTTCTTATATATTTGAGTGAGTTTGCATCTTACTTTGTCAGATATCGTCGATTAACATCCATTCAAGCCCATTGAGGTCGATTTTCACTTTGTGTTGATCGAAAATTTTCAAAGTCTATCTTCCTAATTTGAAGTCGAATTTCAACATTTCTCATATATTTGAGTGAGTTTGCATCTTACTTTGTCAGATATCGTCTATTAACATCCATTGAAGCCCATTGTGGTCGATGTGCACTTTGTGTTGATTGAAAATTTTCAAAGTCTATCTTCCTAATTTGAAGTCGAATTTCAACATTTCTTATATATTTGAGTGAGTTTGCATCTTACTTTGTCAGATATCGTCGATTAACATCCATTGAAGCCCATTGAGGTCGATTTTCACTTTGTGTTGATCGAAAATTTTCAAAGTCTATCTTCCTAATTTGAAGTCGAATTTCAACATTTTTTATATATTTGAGTGAGTTTGCATCTAAGTTTGTCAGATATAGTCGATTAACATCCATTGAAGCCCATTGAGGTCGATTTTCACTTTGGGTTGATTGAAAATTTTCAAAGTCTCTCTTCCTAATTTGAAGTCGAATTTCAACATTTCTTATATATTTGAGTGAGTTTGCATCTTACTTTGTCAGATATCGTTGATTATGTTCCATTGAAGCCCATTGAGGTCGATGTTCCTTTGTGTTGATTGAAAATTTTCAAAGTCTATCTTCCTAATTTGAAGTCGAATTTCAACATTCCTCATATATTTGAGTGAGTTTGCATCTAACTTTGTCAGATATCGTCGATTAACATCCATTGAAGCCCATTGTGGTCGATGTTCCTTTGTGATGATTGAAAATTTTCAAAGTCTATCTTCCTAATTTGAAGTCGAATTCCAACATTTCTCATATATTTGAGTGAGTTTGCATCTTACATTGTCAGATATCGTCGATTAACATCCATTGAAGCCCATTGTGGTCGATGTTCCTTTGTGATGATTGAAAATTTTCAAAGTCTCTCTTCCTAATTTGAAGTCGAATTTCAACATTTCTTATATATTTGAGTGAGTTTGCATCTTACTTTGTCAGATATCGTTGATTATGTTCCATTGAAGCCCATTGAGGTCGATGTTCCTTTGTGTTGATTGAAAATTTTCAAAGTCTATCTTCCTAATTTGAAGTCGAATTTCAACATTCCTCATATATTTGAGTGAGTTTGCATCTAACTTTGTCAGATATCGTCGATTAACATCCATTGAAGCCCATTGTGGTCGATGTTCCTTTGTGATGATTGAAAATTTTCAAAGTCTATCTTCCTAATTTGAAGTCGAATTCCAACATTTCTCATATATTTGAGTGAGTTTGCATCTTACATTGTCAGATATCGTCGATTAACATCCATTGAAGCCCATTGTGGTCGATGTTCCTTTGTGATGATTGAAAATTTTCAAAGTCTATCTTCCTAATTTGAAGTCGAATTTCAACTTTTCTCATATATTTGAGTGAGTTTGCATCTTACTTTGTCAGATATCGTCGATTAACATCCATTGAAGCCCATTGAGGTCGATTTTCACTTTGTGTTGATCGAAAATTTTCAAAGTCTATCTTCCTAATTTGAAGTCGAATTTCAACATTTCTCATATATTTGAGTGAGTTTGCATCTTACTTTCTCAGATATCGTCGATTAACATCCATTGAAGCCCATTGTGGTCGATGTTCACTTTGTGATGATTGAAAATTTTCAAAGTCTATCTTCCTAATTTGAAGTCGAATTCCAACATTTCTCATATATTTGAGTGAGTTTGCATCTTACTTTGTCAGATATCGTCTATTAACATCCATTGAAGCCCATTGTGGTCGATGTGCACTTTGTGTTGCTTGAAAATTTTCAAAGTCTATCTTCCTAATTTGAAGTCGAATTTCAACATTTCTTATATATTTGAGTGAGTTTGCATCTTACTTCGTCAGATATCGTCGATTAACATCCATTTAAGCCCATTGAGGTCGATTTTCACTTTGTGTTGAACGAAAATTTTCAAAGTCTATCTTCCTAATTTGAAGTCGAATTTCAACATTTTTTATATATTTGAGTGAGTTTGCATCTAAGTTTGTCAGATATAGTCGATTAACATCCATTGAAGCCCATTGAGGTCGATTGTCACTTTGTGTTGATTGAAAATTTTCAAAGTCTATCTTCCTAATTTGAAGTCGAATTTCAACATTTCTTATATATTTGAGTGAGTTTGCATCTAAGTTTAACAGATATCGTCGATTAACATCCATTCAAGCCCATTGAGGTCGATTTTCACTTTGTGTTGATTGAAAATTTTCAAAGTCTATCTTCCTAATTTGAAGTCGAATTTCAACATTTCTCATATATTTGAGTGAGTTTGCATCTTACTTTGTCAGATATCGTCGATTAACATCCATTGAAGCCCATTGTGGTCGATGTTCCTTTGTGATGATTGAAAATTTTCAAAGTCTATCTTCCTAATTTGAAGTCGAATTCCAACATTCCTCATATATTTGAGTGAGTTTGCATCTTACTTTGTCAGATATCGTCTATTAACATCCATTGAAGCCCATTGTGGTCGATGTTCACTTTGTGTTGATTGAAAATTTTCAAAGTCTATCATCCTAATTTGAAGTCGAATTTCAACATTTCTCATATATTTGAGTGAGTTTGCATCTTACTTTGTCAGATATCGTCGATTAACATCCATTGAAGCCCATTGTGGTCGATTTTCACTTTGTGATGATTGAAAATTTTCAAAGTCTATCTTCCTAATTTGAAGTCGAATTTCAACATTTCTCATATATTTGAGTGAGTTTGCATCTTACTTTGTCAGATATCGTCTATTAACATCCATTGAAGCCCATTGTGGTCGATGGGCACTTTGTGTTGATTGAAAATTTTCAAAGTCTATCTTCCTAATTTGAAGTCGAATTTCAACATTTCTTATATATTTGAGTGAGTTTGCATCTTACTTTGTCAGATATCGTCGATTAACATCCATTGAAGCCCATTGAGGTCGATTTTCACTTTGTGTTGATCGAAAATTTTCAAAGTCTATCTTCCTAATTTGAAGTCGAATTTCAACATTTTTTATATATTTGAGTGAGTTTGCATCTAAGTTTGTCAGATATAGTCGATTAACATCCATTGAAGCCCATTGAGGTCGATTTTCACTTTGTGTTGATTGAAAATTTTCAAAGTCTATCTTCCTAATTTGAAGTCGAATTTCAACATTTCTTATATATTTGAGTGAGTTTGCATCTAAGTTTGTCAGATATCGTCGATTAACATCCATTCAAGCCCATTGAGGTCGATTTTCACTTTGTGTTGATTGAAAATTTTCAAAGTCTATCTTCCTAATTTGAAGTCGAATTTCAACATTTCTTATATATTTGAGTGAGTTTGCATCTTACTTTGTCAGATATCGTTGATTATGTTCCATTGAAGCCCATTGAGGTCGATTGTCACTTTGTGTTGATTGAAAATTTTCAAAGTCTATCTTCCTAATTTGAAGTCGAATTTCAACATTTCTCATATATTTGAGTGAGTTTGCATCTAACTTTGTCAGATATCGTCGATTAACATCCATTGAAGCCCATTGATGTCGATTATCACTTTGTGTTGATTGAAAATTTTTAAAGTCTATCTTCCTAATTTGAAGTCGAATTTCAACATTTCTTATATATTTGTGTGAGTTTGCATCTAACTTTGTCAGATATCATCGATTAACATCCATTGAAGCCCATTGAGGTCCTTTTTCACTTTGTGTTGATTGAAAATTTTCAAAGTCTATCTTCCTTATTTGAAGTCGAATTTCAACATTTCTTATATATTTGAGAGAGTTTGCATCTAAGTTTGTCAGATATCGTCGATTAACATCCATTCAAGCCCATTGAGGTCGATTTTCACTTTGTGTTGAAAGAAAATTTTCAACGGCTATCTTCCTAATTTGAAGTCGAATTTCAACATTTCTTATATATTTGAGTGAGTTTGCATCTTACTTTGTCAGATATCGTCGATTAACATCCATTGAAGCCCATTGAGGTTGATTTTCACTTTGTGTTGATCGAAAATTTTCAAAGTCTATCTTCCTAATTTGAAGTCGAATTTCAACATTTCTCATATATTTGAGTGAGTTTGCATCTTACTTTCTCAGATATCGTCGATTAACATCCATTGAAGCCCATTGTGGTCGATGTTCACTTTGTGATGATTGAAAATTTTCAAAGTCTATCTTCCTAATTTGAAGTCGAATTCCAACATTTCTCATATATTTGAGTGAGTTTGCATCTTACTTTGTCAGATATCGTCTATTAACATCCATTGAAGCCCATTGTGGTCGATGTGCACTTTGTGTTGATTGAAAATTTTCAAAGTCTATCTTCCTAATTTGAAGTCGAATTTCAACATTTCTTATATATTTGAGTGAGTTTGCATCTTACTTCGTCAGATATCGTCGATTAACATCCATTTAAGCCCATTGAGGTCGATTTTCACTTTGTGTTGAACGAAAATTTTCAAAGTCTATCTTCCTAATTTGAAGTCGAATCTCAACATTCCTCATATATTTGAGTGAGTTTGCATCTAACTTTGTCAGATATCGTCGATTAACATCCATTGAAGCCCATTGTGGTCGATGTTCCTTTGTGATGATTGAAAATTTTCAAAGTCTATCTTCCTAATTTGAAGTCGAATTCCAACATTTCTCATATATTTGAGTGAGTTTGCATCTTACTTTGTCAGATATCGTCGATTAACATCCATTGAAGCCCATTGTGGTCGATGTTCCTTTGTGATGATTGAAAATTTTCAAAGTCTATCTTCCTAATTTGAAGTCGAATTCCAACATTCCTCATATATTTGAGTGAGTTTGCATCTTACTTTGTCAGATATCGTCTATTAACATCCATTGAAGCCCATTGTGGTCGATGTTCACTTTGTGTTGATTGAAAATTTTCAAAGTCTATCATCCTAATTTGAAGTCGAATTTCAACATTTCTCATATATTTGAGTGAGTTTGCATCTTACTTTGTCAGATATCGTCGATTAACATCCATTGAAGCCCATTGTGGTCGATTTTCACTTTGTGATGATTGAAAATTTTCAAAGTCTATCTTCCTAATTTGAAGTCGAATTTCAACATTTCTCATATATTTGAGTGAGTTTGCATCTTACTTTGTCAGATATCGTCTATTAACATCCATTGAAGCCCATTGTGGTCGATGGGCACTTTGTGTTGATTGAAAATTTTCAAAGTCTATCTTCCTAATTTGAAGTCGAATTTCAACATTTCTTATATATTTGAGTGAGTTTGCATCTTACTTTGTCAGATATCGTCGATTAACATCCATTGAAGCCCATTGAGGTCGATTTTCACTTTGTGTTGATCGAAAATTTTCAAAGTCTATCTTCCTAATTTGAAGTCGAATTTCAACATTTTTTATATATTTGAGTGAGTTTGCATCTAAGTTTGTCAGATATAGTCGATTAACATCCATTGAAGCCCATTGAGGTCGATTTTCACTTTGTGTTGATTGAAAATTTTCAAAGTCTATCTTCCTAATTTGAAGTCGAATTTCAACATTTCTTATATATTTGAGTGAGTTTGCATCTAAGTTTGTCAGATATCGTCGATTAACATCCATTCAAGCCCATTGAGGTCGATTTTCACTTTGTGTTGATTGAAAATTTTCAAAGTCTATCTTCCTAATTTGAAGTCGAATTTCAACATTTCTCATATATTTGAGTGAGTTTGCATCTTACTTTGTCAGATATCGTCGATTAACATCCATTGAAGCCCATTGTGGTCGATGTTCACTTTGTGTTGATTGAAAATTTTCAAAGTCTATCTTCCTAATTTGAAGTCGAATTTCAACATTTCTTATATATTTGAGTGAGTTTGCATCTTACTTTGTCAGATATCGTTGATTATGTTCCATTGAAGCCCATTGAGGTCGATTGTCACTTTGTGTTGATTGAAAATTTTCAAAGTCTATCTTCCTAATTTGAAGTCGAATTTCAACATTTCTCATATATTTGAGTGAGTTTGCATCTAACTTTGTCAGATATCGTCGATTAACATCCATTGAAGCCAATTGATGTCGATTATCACTTTGTGTTGATTGAAAATTTTTAAAGTCTATCTTCCTAATTTGAAGTCGAATTTCAACATTTCTTATATATTTGTGTGAGTTTGCATCTAACTTTGTCAGATATCATCGATTAACATCCATTGAAGCCCATTGAGGTCCTTTTTCACTTTGTGTTGATTGAAAATTTTCAAAGTCTATCTTCCTTATTTGAAGTCGAATTTCAACATTTCTTATATATTTGAGAGAGTTTGCATCTAAGTTTGTCAGATATCGTCGATTAACATCCATTCAAGCCCATTGAGGTCGATTTTCACTTTGTGTTGAAAGAAAATTTTCAACGGCTATCTTCCTAATTTGAAGTCGAATTTCAACATTTCTTATATATTTGAGTGAGTTTGCATCTTACTTTGTCAGATATCGTCGATTAACATCCTTTGAAGCCCATTGAGGTTGATTTTCACTTTGTGTTGATCGAAAATTTTCAAAGTCTATCTTCCTAATTTGAAGTCGAATTTCAACATTTCTCATATATTTGAGTGAGTTTGCATCTTACTTTCTCAGATATCGTCGATTAACATCCATTGAAGCCCATTGTGGTCGATGTTCACTTTGTGATGATTGAAAATTTTCAAAGTCTATCTTCCTAATTTGAAGTCGAATTCCAACATTTCTCATATATTTGAGTGAGTTTGCATCTTACTTTGTCAGATATCGTCTATTAACATCCATTGAAGCCCATTGTGGTCGATGTGCACTTTGTGTTGATTGAAAATTTTCAAAGTCTATCTTCCTAATTTGAAGTCGAATTTCAACATTTCTTATATATTTGAGTGAGTTTGCATCTTACTTCGTCAGATATCGTCGATTAACATCCATTTAAGCCCATTGAGGTCGATTTTCACTTTGTGTTGAACGAAAATTTTCAAAGTCTATCTTCCTAATTTGAAGTCGAATCTCAACATTCCTCATATATTTGAGTGAGTTTGCATCTAACTTTGTCAGATATCGTCGATTAACATCCATTGAAGCCCATTGTGGTCGATGTTCCTTTGTGATGATTGAAAATTTTCAAAGTCTATCTTCCTAATTTGAAGTCGAATTCCAACATTTCTCATATATTTGAGTGAGTTTGCATCTTACTTTGTCAGATATCGTCTATTAACATCCATTGAAGCCCATTGTGGTCGATGTTCACTTTGTGTTGATTGAAAATTTTCAAAGTCTATCTTCCTAATTTGAAGTCGAATTTCAACATTTCTTATATATTTGAGTGAGTTTGCATCTTACTTCGTCAGATATCGTCGATTAACATCCATTTAAGCCCATTGAGGTCGATTTTCACTTTGTGTTGAACGAAAATTTTCAAAGTCTATCTTCCTAATTTGAAGTCGAATCTCAACATTCCTCATATATTTGAGTGAGTTTGCATCTAACTTTGTCAGATATCGTCGATTAACATCCATTGAAGCCCATTGTGGTCGATGTTCCTTTGTGATGATTGAAAATTTTCAAAGTCTATCTTCCTAATTTGAAGTCGAATTCCAACATTTCTCATATATTTGAGTGAGTTTGCATCTTACTTTGTCAGATATCGTCGATTAACATCCATTGAAGCCCATTGTGGTCGATTTTCACTTTGTGATGATTGAAAATTTTCAAAGTCTATCTTCCTAATTTGAAGTCGAATTTCAACATTTCTCATATATTTGAGTGAGTTTGCATCTTACTTTGTCAGATATCGTCTATTAACATCCATTTAAGCCCATTGAGGTCGATTTTCACTTTGTGTTGAACGAAAATTTTCAAAGTCTATCTTCCTAATTTGAAGTCGAATCTCAACATTCCTCATATATTTGAGTGAGTTTGCATCTAACTTTGTCAGATATCGTCGATTAACATCCATTGAAGCCCATTGTGGTCGATGTTCCTTTGTGATGATTGAAAATTTTCAAAGTCTATCTTCCTAATTTGAAGTCGAATTCCAACATTTCTCATATATTTGAGTGAGTTTGCATCTTACTTTGTCAGATATCGTCTATTAACATCCATTGAAGCCCATTGTGGTCGATGTTCACTTTGTGTTGATTGAAAATTTTCAAAGTCTATCTTCCTAATTTGAAGTCGAATTTCAACATTTCTTATATATTTGAGTGAGTTTGCATCTTACTTCGTCAGATATCGTCGATTAACATCCATTTAAGCCCATTGAGGTCGATTTTCACTTTGTGTTGAACGAAAATTTTCAAAGTCTATCTTCCTAATTTGAAGTCGAATCTCAACATTCCTCATATATTTGAGTGAGTTTGCATCTAACTTTGTCAGATATCGTCGATTAACATCCATTGAAGCCCATTGTGGTCGATGTTCCTTTGTGATGATTGAAAATTTTCAAAGTCTATCTTCCTAATTTGAAGTCGAATTCCAACATTTCTCATATATTTGAGTGAGTTTGCATCTTACTTTGTCAGATATCGTCGATTAACATCCATTGAAGCCCATTGTGGTCGATTTTCACTTTGTGATGATTGAAAATTTTCAAAGTCTATCTTCCTAATTTGAAGTCGAATTTCAACATTTCTCATATATTTGAGTGAGTTTGCATCTTACTTTGTCAGATATCGTCTATTAACATCCATTGAAGCCCATTGTGGTCGATGGGCACTTTGTGTTGATTGAAAATTTTCAAAGTCTATCTTCCTAATTTGAAGTCGAATTTCAACATTTCTTATATATTTGAGTGAGTTTGCATCTTACTTTGTCAGATATCGTCGATTAACATCCATTGAAGCCCATTGAGGTCGATTTTCACTTTGTGTTGATCGAAAATTTTCAAAGTCTATCTTCCTAATTTGAAGTCGAATTTCAACATTTTTTATATATTTGAGTGAGTTTGCATCTAAGTTTGTCAGATATAGTCGATTAACATCCATTGAAGCCCATTGAGGTCGATTTTCACTTTGTGTTGATTGAAAATTTTCAAAGTCTATCTTCCTAATTTGAAGTCGAATTTCAACATTTCTTATATATTTGAGTGAGTTTGCATCTAAGTTTGTCAGATATCGTCGATTAACATCCATTCAAGCCCATTGAGGTCGATTTTCACTTTGTGTTGATTGAAAATTTTCAAAGTCTATCTTCCTAATTTGAAGTCGAATTTCAACATTTCTCATATATTTGAGTGAGTTTGCATCTTACTTTGTCAGATATCGTCGATTAACATCCATTGAAGCCCATTGTGGTCGATGTTCACTTTGTGTTGATTGAAAATTTTCAAAGTCTATCTTCCTAATTTGAAGTCGAATTTCAACATTTCTTATATATTTGAGTGAGTTTGCATCTTACTTTGTCAGATATCGTTGATTATGTTCCATTGAAGCCCATTGAGGTCGATTGTCACTTTGTGTTGATTGAAAATTTTCAAAGTCTATCTTCCTAATTTGAAGTCGAATTTCAACATTTCTCATATATTTGAGTGAGTTTGCATCTAACTTTGTCAGATATCGTCGATTAACATCCATTGAAGCCCATTGATGTCGATTATCACTTTGTGTTGATTGAAAATTTTTAAAGTCTATCTTCCTAATTTGAAGTCGAATTTCAACATTTCTTATATATTTGTGTGAGTTTGCATCTAACTTTGTCAGATATCATCGATTAACATCCATTGAAGCCCATTGAGGTCCTTTTTCACTTTGTGTTGATTGAAAATTTTCAAAGTCTATCTTCCTTATTTGAAGTCGAATTTCAACATTTCTTATATATTTGAGAGAGTTTCCATCTAAGTTTGTCAGATATCGTCGATTAACATCCATTCAAGCCCATTGAGGTCGATTTTCACTTTGTGTTGAAAGAAAATTTTCAACGGCTATCTTCCTAATTTGAAGTCGAATTTCAACATTTCTTATATATTTGAGTGAGTTTGCATCTTACTTTGTCAGATATCGTCGATTAACATCCATTGAAGCCCATTGAGGTTGATTTTCACTTTGTGTTGATCGAAAATTTTCAAAGTCTATCTTCCTAATTTGAAGTCGAATTTCAACATTTCTCATATATTTGAGTGAGTTTGCATCTTACTTTCTCAGATATCGTCGATTAACATCCATTGAAGCCCATTGTGGTCGATGTTCACTTTGTGATGATTGAAAATTTTCAAAGTCTATCTTCCTAATTTGAAGTCGAATTCCAACATTTCTCATATATTTGAGTGAGTTTGCATCTTACTTTGTCAGATATCGTCTATTAACATCCAATGAAGCCCATTGTGGTCGATGTGCACTTTGTGTTGATTGAAAATTTTCAAAGTCTATCTTCCTAATTTGAAGTCGAATTTCAACATTTCTTATATATTAGAGTGAGTTTGCATCTTACTTCGTCAGATATCGTCGATTAACATCCATTTAAGCCCATTGAGGTCGATTTTCACTTTGTGTTGAACGAAAATTTTCAAAGTCTATCTTCCTAATTTGAAGTCGAATCTCAACATTCCTCATATATTTGAGTGAGTTTGCATCTAACTTTGTCAGATATCGTCGATTAACATCCATTGAAGCCCATTGTGGTCGATGTTCCTTTGTGATGATTGAAAATTTTCAAAGTCTATCTTCCTAATTTGAAGTCGAATTCCAACATTTCTCATATATTTGAGTGAGTTTGCATCTTACTTTGTCAGATATCGTCTATTAACATCCATTGAAGCCCATTGTGGTCGATGTTCACTTTGTGTTGATTGAAAATTTTCAAAGTCTATCTTCCTAATTTGAAGTCGAATTTCAACTTTTCTCATATATTTGAGTGAGTTTGCATCTTACTTTGTCAGATATCGTCGATTAACATCCATTGAAGCCCATTGAGGTCGATTTTCACTTTGTGTTGATCGAAAATTTTCAAAGTCTATCTTCCTAATTTGAAGTCGAATTTCAACATTTCTCATATATTTGAGTGAGTTTGCATCTTACTTTCTCAGATATCGTCGATTAACATCCATTGAAGCCCATTGTGGTCGATGTTCACTTTGTGATGATTGAAAATTTTCAAAGTCTATCTTCCTAATTTGAAGTCGAATTCCAACATTCCTCATATATTTGAGTGAGTTTGCATCTAACTTTGTCAGATATCGTCGATTAACATCCATTGAAGCCCATTGTGGTCGATGTTCCTTTGTGATGATTGAAAATTTTCAAAGTCTATCTTCCTAATTTGAAGTCGAATTCCAACATTTCTCATATATTTGAGTGAGTTTGCATCTTACTTTGTCAGATATCGTCTATTAACATCCATTGAAGCCCATTGTGGTCGATGTTCACTTTGTGTTGATTGAAAATTTTCAAAGTCTATCTTCCTAATTTGAAGTCGAATTTCAACATTTCTTATATATTTGAGTGAGTTTGCATCTTACTTCGTCAGATATCGTCGATTAACATCCATTTAAGCCCATTGAGGTCGATTTTCACTTTGTGTTGAACGAAAATTTTCAAAGTCTATCTTCCTAATTTGAAGTCGAATCTCAACATTCCTCATATATTTGAGTGAGTTTGCATCTAACTTTGTCAGATATCGTCGATTAACATCCATTGAAGCCCATTGTGGTCGATGTTCCTTTGTGATGATTGAAAATTTTCAAAGTCTATCTTCCTAATTTGAAGTCGAATTCCAACATTTCTCATATATTTGAGTGAGTTTGCATCTTACTTTGTCAGATATCGTCGATTAACATCCATTGAAGCCCATTGTGGTCGATTTTCACTTTGTGATGATTGAAAATTTTCAAAGTCTATCTTCCTAATTTGAAGTCGAATTTCAACATTTCTCATATATTTGAGTGAGTTTGCATCTTACTTTGTCAGATATCGTCTATTAACATCCATTGAAGCCCATTGTGGTCGATGGGCACTTTGTGTTGATTGAAAATTTTCAAAGTCTATCTTCCTAATTTGAAGTCGAATTTCAACATTTCTCATATATTTGAGTGAGTTTGCATCTTACTTTGTCAGATATCGTCTATTAACATCCATTGAAGCCCATTGTGGTCGATGTGCACTTTGTGTTGATCGAAAATTTTCAAAGTCTATCTTCCTAATTTGAAGTCGAATTTCAACATTTTTTATATATTTGAGTGAGTTTGCATCTAAGTTTGTCAGATATAGTCGATTAACATCCATTGAAGCCCATTGAGGTCGATTTTCACTTTGTGTTGATTGAAAATTTTCAAAGTCTATCTTTCTAATTTGAAGTCGAAATTCAACATTTCTTATATATTTGAGTGAGTTTGCATCTAAGTTTGTCAGATATCGTCGATTAACATCCATTCAAGCCCATTGAGGTCGATTTTCACTTTGTGTTGATTGAAAATTTTCAAAGTCTATCTTCCTAATTTTAAGTCGAGTTTCAACATTTCTCATATATTTGAGTGAGTTTGCATCTTACTTTGTCAAATATCGTCGATTAACATCCATTGAAGCCCATTGTGGTCGATGTTCACTTTGTGTTGATTGAAAATTTTCAAAGTCTATCTTCCTAATTTGAAGTCGAATTTCAACATTTCTCATATATTTGAGTGAGTTTGCATCTTACTTTGTCAGATATCGTTGATTATGTTCCATTGAAGCCCATTGAGGTCGATTGTCACTTTGTGTTGATTGAAAATTTTCAAAGTCTATCTTCCTAATTTGAAGTCGAATTTCAACATTTCTTATATATTTGAGTGAGTTTGCATCTAACTTTGTCAGATATCATCGATTAACATCCATTGAAGCCCATTGAGGTCCTTTTTCACTTTGTGTTGATTGAAAATTTTCAAAGTCTATCTTCCTAATTTGAAGTCGAATTTCAACATTTCTTATATATTTGAGAGAGTTTGCATCTAAGTTTGTCAGATATCGTCGATTAACATCCATTCAAGCCCATTGAGGTCGATTTTCACTTGTGTTGAAAGAAAACTTTCAACGTCTATCTTCCTAATTTGAAGTCGAATCTCAACACTTCTTATATATTTGAGTGAGTTTGCATCTAACTTTGTCAGATATCATCGATTGACATCCATTCAAGCCCATTGAGGTCGATTTTCACTTTGTGTTGATTGAAAATTTTCAATGTCTATCTTCTTAATTTGAAGTCGAATTTCAACATTTCTTATATATTTGAGTGAGTTTGCATCTAACTTTGTCAGATATCGTCGATTAACATCCAGTCAAGCCCATTGAGGTCGATTTTCACTTTGTGTTGATTGAAAATTTTCAAAGTCTATCTTCCTAATTTGAAGTCGAATTTCAACATTTCTTATATGTTTGAGTGAGTTTGCATCTAAGTTTAACAGATATCGTCGATTAACATCCATTCAAGCCCATTGAGGTCGATTTTTACTTTGTGTTGATTGAAAATTTTCAAAGTCTATCTTCCTAATTTGAAGTCGAATTTCAACATTTCGCATATATTTGAGTGAGTTTGCATCTAAGTTTGTCAGATATCGTCGATTAACATCCATTCAAGCCCATTGAGGTCGATTTTCACTAATGTTGAAAGAAAATTTTCAACGTCTATCTTCCTAATTTGAAGTCGAATTTCAACACTTCTTATATATTTGAGTGAGTTTGCATCTTACTTTGTCAGATATCGTCGATTAACATCCATTGAAGCAGATTGAGTTCGATTGTCACTTTGTGTTGATTGAAAATTTTCAAAGTCTATCTTCCTAATTTGAAGTCGAATTTCAACATTTCTTATATATTTGAGTGAGTTTGCATCTAAGTTTGTCAGATATCGTCGATTAACATCCATTCAAGCCCATTGAGGTCGATTTTCACTTTGTGTTGATTGAAAATTTTCAAAGTCTATCTTCCTAATTTGAAGTCGAGTTTCAACATTTCTCATATATTTGAGTGAGTTTGCATCTTACTTTGTCAAATATCGTCGATTAACATCCATTGAAGCCCATTGTGGTCGATGTTCACTTTGTGTTGATTGAAAATTTTCAAAGTCTATCTTCCTAATTTGAAGTCGAATTTCAACATTTCTTATATATTTGAGTGAGTTTGCATCTTACTTTGTCAGATATCGTTGATTATGTTTCATTGAAGCCCATTGAGGTCGATTGTCACTTTGTGTTGATTGAAAATTTTCAAAGTCTATCTTCCTAATTTGAAGTCGAATTTCAACATTTCTTATATATTTGAGTGAGTTTGCATCTTACTTGGTCAGATATCGTCGATTAACATCCATTGAAGCAGATTGAGTTCGATTGTCACTTTGTGTTGATTGAAAATTTTCAAAGTCTATCTTCCTAATTTGAAGTCGGATTTCAACATTTCTTATATATTTGAGTGAGTTTGCATCTAACTTTGTCAGATCTCATCGATTAACATCCATTGAAGACCATTGAGGTCGATTTTCACTTTGTGTTGATTGAACATTTTCAAAGTCTATCTTCCTAATTTGAAGTCGGATTTCAACATTTCTTATATATTTGAGTGAGTTTGCATCTTACTTTGTCAGATATCGTCGATTAACATCCATTGAAGCAGATTGAGTTCGATTGTCACTTTGTGTTGATTGAAAATTTTCAAAGTCTATCTTCCTAATTTGAAGTCGAATTTCAACATTTCTTATATATTTGAGTGAGTTTGCATCTAACTTTGTCAGATATCATCGATTAACATCCATTGAAGCCCATTGAGGTCCTTTTTCACTTTGTGTTGATTGAAAATTTTCAAAGTCTATCTTCCTAATTTGAAGTCGAATTTCAACATTTCTTATATATTTGAGAGAGTTTGCATCTAAGTTTGTCAGATATCGTCGATTAACATCCATTCAAGCCCATTGAGGTCGATTTTCACTTGTGTTGAAAGAAAATTTTCAACGTCTATCTTCCTAATTTGAAGTCGAATTTCAACATTTCTTATATATTTGAGTGAGTTTGCATTTTACTTTGTCAAATATCGTCGATTAACATCCATTGAAGCCCATTGTGGTCGATGTTCACTTTGTGTTGATTGAAAATTTTCAAAGTCTATCTTCCTAATTTGAAGTCGAATTTCAACATTTCTTATATATTTGAGTGATTTTGCATCTTACTTTGTCAGATATCGTTGATTATGTTCCATTGAAGCCCATTGAGGTCGATTGTCACTTTGTGTTGATTGAAAATTTTCAAAGTCTATCTTCCTAATTTGAAGTCGAATTTCAACATTTCTCATATATTTGAGTGAGTTTGCATCTTACTTTGTCAGATATCGTCTATTAACATCCATTGAAGCCCATTGAGGTCGATTTTCACTTTGTGTTGATTGAAAATTTTCAAAGTCTATCTTCCTAATTTGAAGTCGAATTTCAACATTTCTTATATATTTGAGTGAGTTTGCATCTAACTTTGTCAGATATCATCGATTAACATCCATTGAAGCCCATTGAGGTCCTTTTTCACTTTGTGTTGATTGAAAATTTTCAAAGTCTATCTTCCTAATTTGAAGTCGAATTTCAACATTTCTTATATATTTGAGAGAGTTTGCATCTAAGTTTGTCAGATATCGTCGATTAACATCCATTCAAGCCCATTGAGGTCGATTTTCACTTGTGTTGAAAGAAAATTTTCAACGTCTATCTTCCTAATTTGAAGTCGAATTTCAACATTTCTTATATATTTGAGTGAGTTTGCATTTTACTTTGTCAAATATCGTCGATTAACATCCATTGAAGCCCATTGTGGTCGATGTTCACTTTGTGTTGATTGAAAATTTTCAAAGTCTATCTTCCTAATTTGAAGTCGAATTTCAACATTTCTTATATATTTGAGTGATTTTGCATCTTACTTTGTCAGATATCGTTGATTATGTTCCATTGAAGCCCATTGAGGTCGATTGTCACTTTGTGTTGATTGAAAATTTTCAAAGTCTATCTTCCTAATTTGAAGTCGAATTTCAACATTTCTCATATATTTGAGTGAGTTTGCATCTTACTTTGTCAGATATCGTCTATTAACATCCATTGAAGCCCATTGAGGTCGATTTTCACTTTGTGTTGATTGAAAATTTTCAAAGTCTATCTTCCTAATTTGAAGTCGAATTTCAACATTTCTTATATATTTGAGTGAGTTTGCATCTTACTTTGTCAAATATCGTCGATTAACATCCATTGAAGCCCATTGTGGTCGATGTTCACTTTGTGTTGATTGAAAATTTTCAAAGTCTATCTTCCTAATTTGAAGTCGAATTTCAACATTTCTTATATATTTGAGTGATTTTGCATCTTACTTTGTCAGATATCGTCGATTAACATCCATTCAAGCCCATTGAGGTCGATTTTCACTTTGTGTTGATTGAAAATTTTCAAAGTCTATCTTCCTAATTTGGAGTCGAATTTCAACATTTCTCATATATTTGAGTGAGTTTGCATCTTACTTTGTCAGATATCGTCTATTAACATCCATTGAAGCCCATTGAGGTCGATTTTCACTTTGTGTTGATTGAAAATTTTCAAAGTCTATCTTCCTAATTTGAAGTCGGATTTCAACATTTCTTATATATTTGAGTGAGTTTGCATCTTTCTTTGTCAGATATCGTCGATTAACATCCATTGAAGCAGATTGAGTTCGATTGTCACTTTGTGTTGATTGAAAATTTTCAAAGTCTATCTTCCTAATTTGAAGTCGAATTTCAACATTTCTTATATATTTGAGTGAGTTTGCATCTAAGTTTGTCAGATATCGTCGATTAACATCCATTCAAGCCCATTGAGGTCGATTTTCACTTTGTGTTGATTGAAAATTTTCAAAGTCTATCTTCCTAATTTGAAGTCGAGTTTCAACATTTCTCATATATTTGAGTGAGTTTGCATCTTACATTGTCAAATATCGTCGATTAACATCCATTGAAGCCCATTGTGGTCGATGTTCACTTTGTGTTGATTGAAAATTTTCAAAGTCTATCTTCCTAATTTGAAGTCGAATTTCAACATTTCTTATATATTTGAGTGAGTTTGCATCTTACTTTGTCAGATATCGTTGATTATGTTTCATTGAAGCCCATTGAGGTCGATTGTCACTTTGTGTTGATTGAAAATTTTCAAAGTCTATCTTCCTAATTTGAAGTCGGATTTCAACATTTCTTATATATTTGAGTGAGTTTGCATCTTACATTGTCAAATATCGTCGATTAACATCCATTGAAGCCCATTGTGGTCGATGTTCACTTTGTGTTGATTGAAAATTTTCAAAGTCTATCTTCCTAATTTGAAGTCGAATTTCAACATTTCTTATATATTTGAGTGAGTTTGCATCTAACTTTGTCAGATCTCATCGATTAACATCCATTGAAGCCCATTGAGGTCGATTTTCACTTTGTGTTGATTGAAAATTTTCAAAGTCTATCTTCCTAATTTGAAGTCGGATTTCAACATTTCTTATATATTTGAGTGAGTTTGCATCTAAGTTTGTCAGATATCGTCGATTAACATCCATTCAAGCCCATTGAGGTCGATTATCACTTTGTGTTGATTGAAAATTTTCAAAGTCTATCTTCCTAATTTGAAGTCGAATTTCAACATTTCTTATATATTTGAGTGAGTTTGCATCTTACTTTGTCAGATATCGTTGATTATGTTTCATTGAAGCCCATTGAGGTCGATTGTCACTTTGTGTTGATTGAAAATTTTCAAAGTCTATCTTCCTAATTTGAAGTCGAATTTCAACATTTCTTATATATTTGAGTGAGTTTGCATCTAACTTTGTCAGATCTCATCGATTAACATCCATTGAAGCCCATTGAGGTCGATTTTCACTTTGTGTTGATTGAAAATATTCAAAGTCTATCTTCCTAATTTGAAGTCGAATTTCAACATTTCTTATATATTTGAGTGATTTTGCATCTTACTTTGTCAGATATCGTTGATTATGTTCCATTGAAGCCCATTGAGGTCGATTGTCACTTTGTGTTGATTGAAAATTTTCAAAGTCTATCTTCCTAATTTGAAGTCGAATTTCAACATTTCTCATATATTTGAGTGAGTTTGCATCTTACTTTGTCAGATATCGTCTATTAACATCCATTGAAGCCCATTGAGGTCGATTTTCACTTTGTGTTGATTGAAAATTTTCAAAGTCTATCTTCCTAATTTGAAGTCGAATTTCAACATTTCTTATATATTTGAGTGAGTTTGCATCTTACTTTGTCAAATATCGTCGATTAACATCCATTGAAGCCCATTGTGGTCGATGTTCACTTTGTGTTGATTGAAAATTTTCAAAGTCTATCTTCCTAATTTGAAGTCGAATTTCAACATTTCTTATATATTTGAGTGATTTTGCATCTTACTTTGTCAGATATCGTCGATTAACATCCATTCAAGCCCATTGAGGTCGATTTTCACTTTGTGTTGATTGAAAATTTTCAAAGTCTATCTTCCTAATTTGGAGTCGAATTTCAACATATCTCATATATTTGAGTGAGTTTGCATCTTACTTTGTCAGATATCGTCTATTAACATCCATTGAAGCCCATTGAGGTCGATTTTCACTTTGTGTTGATTGAAAATTTTCAAAGTCTATCTTCCTAATTTGAAGTCGGATTTCAACATTTCTTATATATTTGAGTGAGTTTGCATCTTACTTTGTCAGATATCGTCGATTAACATCCATTGAAGCAGATTGAGTTCGATTGTCACTTTGTGTTGATTGAAAATTTTCAAAGTCTATCTTCCTAATTTGAAGTCGAATTTCAACATTTCTTATATATTTGAGTGAGTTTGCATCTAAGTTTGTCAGATATCGTCGATTAACATCCATTCAAGCCCATTGAGGTCGATTTTCACTTTGTGTTGATTGAAAATTTTCAAAGTCTATCTTCCTAATTTGAAGTCGAGTTTCAACATTTCTCATATATTTGAGTGAGTTTGCATCTTACTTTGTCAAATATCGTCGATTAACATCCATTGAAGCCCATTGTGGTCGATGTTCACTTTGTGTTGATTGAAAATTTTCAAAGTCTATCTTCCTAATTTGAAGTCGAATTTCAACATTTCTTATATATTTGAGTGAGTTTGCATCTTACTTTGTCAGATATCGTTGATTATGTTTCATTGAAGCCCATTGAGGTCGATTGTCACTTTGTGTTTATTGAAAATTTTCAAAGTCTATCTTCCTAATTTGAAGTCGAATTTCAACATTTCTTATATATTTGAGTGAGTTTGCATCTAACTTTGTCAGATCTCATCGATTAACATCCATTGAAGCCCATTGAGGTCGATTTTCACTTTGTGTTGATTGAACATTTTCAAAGTCTATCTTCCTAATTTGAAGTCGGATTTCAACATTTCTTATATATTTGAGTGAGTTTGCATCTTACTTTGTCAGATATCGTCGATTAACATCCATTGAAGCAGATTGAGTTCGATTGTCACTTTGTGTTGATTGAAAATTTTCAAAGTCTATCTTCCTAATTTGAAGTCGAATTTCAACATTTCTTATATATTTGAGTGAGTTTGCATCTAAGTTTGTCAGATATCGTCGATTAACATCCATTCAAGCCCATTGAGGTCGATTTTCACTTTGTGTTGAATGAAAATTTTTAAAGTCTATCTTCCTAATTTGAAGTCGAATTTCAACATTTCTCATATATTTGAGTGAGTTTGCATCTTACTTTGTCAGATATCGTCTATTAACATCCATTGAAGCCCATTGTGGTCGATGTGCACTTTGTGTTGATCGAAAATTTTCAAAGTCTATCTTCCTAATTTGAAGTCGAATTTCAACATTTTTTATATATTTGAGTGAGTTTGCATCTAAGTTTGTCAGATATAGTCGATTAACATCCATTGAAGCCCATTGAGGTCGATTTTCACTTTGTGTTGATTGAAAATTTTCAAAGTCTATCTTTCTAATTTGAAGTCGAAATTCAACATTTCTTATATATTTGAGTGAGTTTGCATCTAAGTTTGTCAGATATCGTCGATTAACATCCATTCAAGCCCATTGAGGTCGATTTTCACTTTGTGTTGATTGAAAATTTTCAAAGTCTATCTTCCTAATTTGAAGTCGAGTTTCAACATTTCTCATATATTTGAGTGAGTTTGCATCTTACTTTGTCAAATATCGTCGATTAACATCCATTGAAGCCCATTGTGGTCGATGTTCACTTTGTGTTGATTGAAAATTTTCAAAGTCTATCTTCCTAATTTGAAGTCGAATTTCAACATTTCTCATATATTTGAGTGAGTTTGCATCTTACTTTGTCAGATATCGTTGATTATGTTCCATTGAAGCCCATTGAGGTCGATTGTCACTTTGTGTTGATTGAAAATTTTCAAAGTCTATCTTCCTAATTTGAAGTCGAATTTCAACATTTCTTATATATTTGAGTGAGTTTGCATCTAACTTTGTCAGATATCATCGATTAACATCCATTGAAGCCCATTGAGGTCCTTTTTCACTTTGTGTTGATTGAAAATTTTCAAAGTCTATCTTCCTAATTTGAAGTCGAATTTCAACATTTCTTATATATTTGAGAGAGTTTGCATCTAAGTTTGTCAGATATCGTCGATTAACATCCATTCAAGCCCATTGAGGTCGATTTTCACTTGTGTTGAAAGAAAATTTTCAACGTCTATCTTCCTAATTTGAAGTCGAATCTCAACACTTCTTATATATTTGAGTGAGTTTGCATCTAACTTTGTCAGATATCATCGATTGACATCCATTCAAGCCCATTGAGGTCGATTTTCACTTTGTGTTGATTGAAAATTTTCAATGTCTATCTTCTTAATTTGAAGTCGAATTTCAACATTTCTTATATATTTGAGTGAGTTTGCATCTAACTTTGTCAGATATCGTCGATTAACATCCAGTCAAGCCCATTGAGGTCGATTTTCACTTTGTGTTGATTGAAAATTTTCAAAGTCTATCTTCCTAATTTGAAGTCGAATTTCAACATTTCTTATATGTTTGAGTGAGTTTGCATCTAAGTTTAACAGATATCGTCGATTAACATCCATTCAAGCCCATTGAGGTCGATTTTTACTTTGTGTTGATTGAAAATTTTCAAAGTCTATCTTCCTAATTTGAAGTCGAATTTCAACATTTCGCATATATTTGAGTGAGTTTGCATCTAAGTTTGTCAGATATCGTCGATTAACATCCATTCAAGCCCATTGAGGTCGATTTTCACTAATGTTGAAAGAAAATTTTCAACGTCTATCTTCCTAATTTGAAGTCGAATTTCAACACTTCTTATATATTTGAGTGAGTTTGCATCTTACTTTGTCAGATATCGTCGATTAACATCCATTGAAGCAGATTGAGTTCGATTGTCACTTTGTGTTGATTGAAAATTTTCAAAGTCTATCTTCCTAATTTGAAGTCGAATTTCAACATTTCTTATATATTTGAGTGAGTTTGCATCTAAGTTTGTCAGATATCGTCGATTAACATCCATTCAAGCCCATTGAGGTCGATTTTCACTTTGTGTTGATTGAAAATTTTCAAAGTCTATCTTCCTAATTTGAAGTCGAGTTTCAACATTTCTCATATATTTGAGTGAGTTTGCATCTTACTTTGTCAAATATCGTCGATTAACATCCATTGAAGCCCATTGTGGTCGATGTTCACTTTGTGTTGATTGAAAATTTTCAAAGTCTATCTTCCTAATTTGAAGTCGAATTTCAACATTTCTTATATATTTGAGTGAGTTTGCATCTTACTTTGTCAGATATCGTTGATTATGTTTCATTGAAGCCCATTGAGGTCGATTGTCACTTTGTGTTGATTGAAAATTTTCAAAGTCTATCTTCCTAATTTGAAGTCGAATTTCAACATTTCTTATATATTTGAGTGAGTTTGCATCTAACTTTGTCAGATCTCATCGATTAACATCCATTGAAGACCATTGAGGTCGATTTTCACTTTGTGTTGATTGAACATTTTCAAAGTCTATCTTCCTAATTTGAAGTCGGATTTCAACATTTCTTATATATTTGAGTGAGTTTGCATCTTACTTTGTCAGATATCGTCGATTAACATCCATTGAAGCAGATTGAGTTCGATTGTCACTTTGTGTTGATTGAAAATTTTCAAAGTCTATCTTCCTAATTTGAAGTCGAATTTCAACATTTCTTATATATTTGAGTGAGTTTGCATCTAACTTTGTCAGATATCATCGATTAACATCCATTGAAGCCCATTGAGGTCCTTTTTCACTTTGTGTTGATTGAAAATTTTCAAAGTCTATCTTCCTAATTTGAAGTCGAATTTCAACATTTCTTATATATTTGAGAGAGTTTGCATCTAAGTTTGTCAGATATCGTCGATTAACATCCATTCAAGCCCATTGAGGTCGATTTTCACTTTGTGTTGATTGAAAATTTTCAATGTCTATCTTCTTAATTTGAAGTCGAATTTCAACATTTCTTATATATTTGAGTGAGTTTGCATCTAACTTTGTCAGATATCGTCGATTAACATCCAGTCAAGCCCATTGAGGTCGATTTTCACTTTGTGTTGATTGAAAATTTTCAAAGTCTATCTTCCTAATTTGAAGTCGAATTTCAACATTTCTTATATGTTTGAGTGAGTTTGCATCTAAGTTTAACAGATATCGTCGATTAACATCCATTCAAGCCCATTGAGGTCGATTTTTACTTTGTGTTAATTGAAAATTTTCAAAGTCTATCTTCCTAATTTGAAGTCGAATTTCAACATTTCGCATATATTTGAGTGAGTTTGCATCTAAGTTTGTCAGATATCGTCGATTAACATCCATTCAAGCCCATTGAGGTCGATTTTCACTAATGTTGAAAGAAAATTTTCAACGTCTATCTTCCTAATTTGAAGTCGAATTTCAACACTTCTTATATATTTGAGTGAGTTTGCATCTTACTTTGTCAGATATCGTCGATTAACATCCATTGAAGCAGATTGAGTTCGATTGTCACTTTGTGTTGATTGAAAATTTTCAAAGTCTATCTTCCTAATTTGAAGTCGAATTTCAACATTTCTTATATATTTGAGTGAGTTTGCATCTAAGTTTGTCAGATATCGTCGATTAACATCCATTCAAGCCCATTGAGGTCGATTTTCACTTTGTGTTGATTGAAAATTTTCAAAGTCTATCTTCCTAATTTGAAGTCGAGTTTCAACATTTCTCATATATTTGAGTGAGTTTGCATCTTACTTTGTCAAATATCGTCGATTAACATCCATTGAAGCCCATTGTGGTCGATGTTCACTTTGTGTTGATTGAAAATTTTCAAAGTCTATCTTCCTAATTTGATGTCGAATTTCAACATTTCTTATATATTTGAGTGAGTTTGCATCTTACTTTGTCAGATATCGTTGATTATGTTTCATTGAAGCCCATTGAGGTCGATTGTCACTTTGTGTTGATTGAAAATTTTCAAAGTCTATCTTCCTAATTTGAAGTCGAATTTCAACATTTCTTATATATTTGAGTGAGTTTGCATCTAACTTTGTCAGATCTCATCGATTAACATCCATTGAAGACCATTGAGGTCGATTTTCACTTTGTGTTGATTGAACATTTTCAAAGTCTATCTTCCTAATTTGAAGTCGGATTTCAACATTTCTTATATATTTGAGTGAGTTTGCATCTTACTTTGTCAGATATCGTCGATTAACATCCATTGAAGCAGATTGAGTTCGATTGTCACTTTGTGTTGATTGAAAATTTTCAAAGTCTATCTTCCTAATTTGAAGTCGAATTTCAACATTTCTTATATATTTGAGTGAGTTTGCATCTAACTTTGTCAGATATCGTCGATTAACATCCAGTCAAGCCCATTGAGGTCGATTTTCACTTTGTGTTGATTGAAAATTTTCAAAGTCTATCTTCCTAATTTGAAGTCGAATTTCAACATTTCTTATATGTTTGAGTGAGTTTGCATCTAAGTTTAACAGATATCGTCGATTAACATCCATTCAAGCCCATTGAGGTCGATTTTTACTTTGTGTTGATTGAAAATTTTCAAAGTCTATCTTCCTAATTTGAAGTCGAATTTCAACATTTCGCATATATTTGAGTGAGTTTGCATCTAAGTTTGTCAGATATCGTCGATTAACATCCATTCAAGCCCATTGAGGTCGATTTTCACTAATGTTGAAAGAAAATTTTCAACGTCTATCTTCCTAATTTGAAGTCGAATTTCAACACTTCTTATATATTTGAGTGAGTTTGCATCTTACTTTGTCAGATATCGTCGATTAACATCCATTGAAGCAGATTGAGTTCGATTGTCACTTTGTGTTGATTGAAAATTTTCAAAGTCTATCTTCCTAATTTGAAGTCGAATTTCAACATTTCTTATATATTTGAGTGAGTTTGCATCTAAGTTTGTCAGATATCGTCGATTAACATCCATTCAAGCCCATTGAGGTCGATTTTCACTTTGTGTTGATTGAAAATTTTCAAAGTCTATCTTCCTAATTTGAAGTCGAGTTTCAACATTTCTCATATATTTGAGTGAGTTTGCATCTTACTTTGTCAAATATCGTCGATTAACATCCATTGAAGCCCATTGTGGTCGATGTTCACTTTGTGTTGATTGAAAATTTTCAAAGTCTATCTTCCTAATTTGAAGTCGAATTTCAACATTTCTTATATATTTGAGTGAGTTTGCATCTTACTTTGTCAGATATCGTTGATTATGTTTCATTGAAGCCCATTGAGGTCGATTGTCACTTTGTGTTGATTGAAAATTTTCAAAGTCTATCTTCCTAATTTGAAGTCGAATTTCAACATTTCTTATATATTTGAGTGAGTTTGCATCTAACTTTGTCAGATCTCATCGATTAACATCCATTGAAGACCATTGAGGTCGATTTTCACTTTGTGTTGATTGAACATTTTCAAAGTCTATCTTCCTAATTTGAAGTCGGATTTCAACATTTCTTATATATTTGAGTGAGTTTGCATCTTACTTTGTCAGATATCGTCGATTAACATCCATTGAAGCAGATTGAGTTCGATTGTCACTTTGTGTTGATTGAAAATTTTCAAAGTCTATCTTCCTAATTTGAAGTCGAATTTCAACATTTCTTATATATTTGAGTGAGTTTGCATCTAACTTTGTCAGATATCATCGATTAACATCCATTGAAGCCCATTGAGGTCCTTTTTCACTTTGTGTTGATTGAAAATTTTCAAAGTCTATCTTCCTAATTTGAAGTCGAATTTCAACATTTCTTATATATTTGAGAGAGTTTGCATCTAAGTTTGTCAGATATCGTCGATTAACATCCATTCAAGCCCATTGAGGTCGATTTTCACTTGTGTTGAAAGAAAATTTTCAACGTCTATCTTCCTAATTTGAAGTCGAATCTCAACACTTCTTATATATTTGAGTGAGTTTGCATCTAACTTTGTCAGATATCATCGATTGACATCCATTCAAGCCCATTGAGGTCGATTTTCACTTTGTGTTGATTGAAAATTTTCAATGTCTATCTTCTTAATTTGAAGTCGAATTTCAACATTTCTTATATATTTGAGTGAGTTTGCATCTAACTTTGTCAGATATCGTCGATTAACATCCAGTCAAGCCCATTGAGGTCGATTTTCACTTTGTGTTGATTGAAAATTTTCAAAGTCTATCTTCCTAATTTGAAGTCGAATTTCAACATTTCTTATATGTTTGAGTGAGTTTGCATCTAAGTTTAACAGATATCGTCGATTAACATCCATTCAAGCCCATTGAGGTCGATTTTTACTTTGTGTTAATTGAAAATTTTCAAAGTCTATCTTCCTAATTTGAAGTCGAATTTCAACATTTCGCATATATTTGAGTGAGTTTGCATCTAAGTTTGTCAGATATCGTCGATTAACATCCATTCAAGCCCATTGAGGTCGATTTTCACTAATGTTGAAAGAAAATTTTCAACGTCTATCTTCCTAATTTGAAGTCGAATTTCAACACTTCTTATATATTTGAGTGAGTTTGCATCTTACTTTGTCAGATATCGTCGATTAACATCCATTGAAGCAGATTGAGTTCGATTGTCACTTTGTGTTGATTGAAAATTTTCAAAGTCTATCTTCCTAATTTGAAGTCGAATTTCAACATTTCTTATATATTTGAGTGAGTTTGCATCTAAGTTTGTCAGATATCGTCGATTAACATCCATTCAAGCCCATTGAGGTCGATTTTCACTTTGTGTTGATTGAAAATTTTCAAAGTCTATCTTCCTAATTTGAAGTCGAGTTTCAACATTTCTCATATATTTGAGTGAGTTTGCATCTTACTTTGTCAAATATCGTCGATTAACATCCATTGAAGCCCATTGTGGTCGATGTTCACTTTGTGTTGATTGAAAATTTTCAAAGTCTATCTTCCTAATTTGATGTCGAATTTCAACATTTCTTATATATTTGAGTGAGTTTGCATCTTACTTTGTCAGATATCGTTGATTATGTTTCATTGAAGCCCATTGAGGTCGATTGTCACTTTGTGTTGATTGAAAATTTTCAAAGTCTATCTTCCTAATTTGAAGTCGAATTTCAACATTTCTTATATATTTGAGTGAGTTTGCATCTAACTTTGTCAGATCTCATCGATTAACATCCATTGAAGACCATTGAGGTCGATTTTCACTTTGTGTTGATTGAACATTTTCAAAGTCTATCTTCCTAATTTGAAGTCGGATTTCAACATTTCTTATATATTTGAGTGAGTTTGCATCTTACTTTGTCAGATATCGTCGATTAACATCCATTGAAGCAGATTGAGTTCGATTGTCACTTTGTGTTGATTGAAAATTTTCAAAGTCTATCTTCCTAATTTGAAGTCGAATTTCAACATTTCTTATATATTTGAGTGAGTTTGCATCTAAGTTTGTCAGATATCGTCGATTAACATCCATTCAAGCCCATTGAGGTCGATTTTCACTTTGTGTTGATTGAAAATTTTTAAAGTCTATCTTCCTAATTTGAAGTCGAATTTCAACATTTCTCATATATTTGAGTGAGTTTGCATCTTACTTTGTCAGATATCGTCTATTAACATCCATTGAAGCCCATTGTGGTCGATGTGCACTTTGTGTTGATCGAAAATTTTCAAAGTCTATCTTCCTAATTTGAAGTCGAATTTCAACATTTTTTATATATTTGAGTGAGTTTGCATCTAAGTTTGTCAGATATAGTCGATTAACATCCATTGAAGCCCATTGAGGTCGATTTTCACTTTGTGTTGATTGAAAATTTTCAAAGTCTATCTTCCTAATTTGAAGTCGAATTTCAACATTTCTTATATATTTGAGTGAGTTTGCATCTAAGTTTGTCAGATATCGTCGATTAACATCCATTCAAGCCCATTGAGGTCGATTTTCACTTTGTGTTGATTGAAAATTTTCAAAGTCTATCTTCCTAATTTGAAGTCGAGTTTCAACATTTCTCATATATTTGAGTGAGTTTGCATCTTACTTTGTCAAATATCGTCGATTAACATCCATTGAAGCCCATTGTGGTCGATGTTCACTTTGTGTTGATTGAAAATTTTCAAAGTCTATCTTCCTAATTTGAAGTCGAATTTCAACATTTCTCATATATTTGAGTGAGTTTGCATCTTACTTCGTCAGATATCGTTGATTATGTTCCATTCAAGCCCATTGAGGTCGATTTTCACTTTGTGTTGATTGAAAATTTTCAATGTCTATCTTCTTAATTTGAAGTCGAATTTCAACATTTCTTATATATTTGAGTGAGTTTGCATCTAACTTTGTCAGATATCGTCGATTAACATCCAGTCAAGCCCATTGAGGTCGATTTTCACTTTGTGTTGATTGAAAATTTTCAAAGTCTATCTTCCTAATTTGAAGTCGAATTTCAACATTTCTTATATGTTTGAGTGAGTTTGCATCTAAGTTTAACAGATATCGTCGATTAACATCCATTCAAGCCCATTGAGGTCGATTTTTACTTTGTGTTGATTGAAAATTTTCAAAGTCTATCTTCCTAATTTGAAGTCGAATTTCAACATTTCGCATATATTCGAGTGAGTTTGCATCTTACTTTGTCAGATATCGTTGATTATGTTCCATTGAAGCCCATTGAGGTCGATTGTCACTTTGTGTTGATTGAAAATTTTCAAAGTCTATCTTCCTAATTTGAAGTCGAATTTCAACATTTCTTATATATTTGAGAGAGTTTGCATCTAAGTTTGTCAGATATCGTCGATTAACATCCATTCAAGCCCATTGAGGTCGATTTTCACTTGTGTTGAAAGAAAATTTTCAACGTCTATCTTCCTAATTTGAAGTCGAATCTCAACACTTCTTATATATTTGAGTGAGTTTGCATCTAACTTTGTCAGATATCATCGATTGACATCCATTCAAGTCCATTGAGGTCGATTTTCACTTTGTGTTGATTGAAAATTTTCAATGTCTATCTTCTTAATTTGAAGTCGAATTTCAACATTTCTTATATATTTGAGTGAGTTTGCATCTAACTTTGTCAGATATCGTCGATTAACATCCAGTCAAGCCCATTGAGGTCGATTTTCACTTTGTGTTGATTGAAAATTTTCAAAGTCTATCTTCCTAATTTGAAGTCGAATTTCAACATTTCTTATATGTTTGAGTGAGTTTGCATCTAAGTTTGTCAGATATCGTCGATTAACATCCATTCAAGCCCATTGAGGTCGATTTTCACTAATGTTGAAAGAAAATTTTCAACGTCTATCTTCCTAATTTGAAGTCGAATTTCAACACTTCTTATATATTTGAGTGAGTTTGCATCTAACTTTGTCAGATATCATCGATTAACATCCATTGAAGCCCATTGAGGTCGATTTTCACTTTGTGTTGATTGGAAATTTTCAAAGTCTATCTTCCTAATTTGAAGTCGAATTTCAACATTTCTTATATATTTGAGTGAGTTTGCATCTAAGTTTGTCAGATATCGTCGATTGACGTCCATTCAAGCCCATTGAGGTCGATTTTCACTTTGTGTTGATTGAAAATTTTCAAAGTCTATCTTCTTAATTTGAAGTCGAATTTCAACATTTCTTATATATTTGACTGAGTTTGCATCTAACTTTGTCAGATATCGTCGATTAACATCCAGTCAAGCCCATTGAGGTCGATTTTCACTTTGTGTTGATTGAAAATTTTCAAAGTCTATCTTCCTAATTTGAAGTCGAATTTCAACATTTCTTATATATTTGAGTGAGTTTGCATCTAACTTTGTCAGATATCGTCGATTAACATCCAGTCAAGCCCATTGAGGTCGATTTTCACGTTGTGTTGATTGAAAATTTTCAAAGTCTATCTTCCTAATTTGAAGTCGTATTTCAACATTTCTTATATATTTGAGTGATTTTGCATATTACTTTGTCAGATATCGTTGATTATGTTCCATTGAAGCCCATTGAGGTCGATTGTCACTTTGTGTTGATTGAAAATTTTCAAAGTCTATCTTCCTAATTTGAAGCCGAATTTCAACATTTCTTATATATTTGAGTGAGTTTGCATCAAACTTTGTCAGATATCATCGATTAACATCCATTGAAGCCCATTGAGGTCCTTTTTCACTTTGTGTTGATTGAAAATTTTCAAAGTCTATCTTCCTAATTTGAAGTCGAATTTCAACATTTCTTATATATTTGAGAGAGTTTGCATCTAAGTTTGTCAGATATCATCGATTGACATCCATTCAAGCCCATTGAGGTCGATTTTCACTTTGTGTTGATTGAAAATTTTCAATGTCTATCTTCCTAATTTGAAGTCGAATTTCAACATTTCTTATATATTTGAGTGAGTTTGCATCTAACTTTGTCAGATATCGTCGATTAACATCCAGTCAAGCCCATTGAGGTCGATTTTCACTTTGTGTTGATTGAAAATTTTCAAAGTCTATCTTCCTAATTTGAAGTCGAATTTCAACATTTCTTATATGTTTGAGTGAGTTTGCATCTAAGTTTAACAGATATCGTCGATTAACATCCATTCAAGCCCATTGAGGTCGATTTTTACTTTGTGTTGATTGAAAATTTTCAAAGTCTATCTTCCTAATTTGAAGTCGAATTTCAACATTTCGCATATATTTGAGTGAGTTTGCATCTAAGTTTCTCAGATATCGTCGATTAACATCCATTCAAGCCCATTGAGGTCGATTTTCACTAATGTTGAAAGAAAATTTTCAACGTATATCTTCCTAATTTGAAGTCGAATTTCAACACTTCTTATATATTTGAGTGAGTTTGCATCTAACTTTGTCAGATATCATCGATTAACATCCATTGAAGCCCATTGAGGTCGATTTTCACTTTGTGTTGATTGAAAATTTTCAAAGTCTATCTTCCTAATTTGAAGTCGAATTTCAACATTTCTCATATATTTGAGTGAGTTTGCATCTAACTTTGTCAGATATCGTCGATTAACAGCCATTCAAGCCCATTGAGGTCGATTTTCACTTTGTGTTGAAAGAGAATTTTCAACGTCTATCTTCCTAATTTGAAGTCGAATTTCAACATTTCTTATATATTTGAGTGAGTTTGCATCTAACTTTGTCAGATATCATAGATTAACATCCATTGAAGCCCATTGAGGTCGATTTTCACTTTGTGTTGATTGAAAATTTTCAAAGTCTATCTTCCTAATTTGAAGTCGAATTTCAACATATCTCATATATTTGAGTGAGTTTGCATCTAACTTTGTCAGATATCGTCGATTAACATCCATTGAAGCCCATTGAGGTCGATTATCACTTTGTGTTGATTGAAAATTTTCAAAGTCTATCTTCCTAATTTGAAGTCGAATTTCAACATTTCTTATATATTTGAGTGAGTTTGCATCTAACTTTGTCAGATATCATCGATTAACATCCATTGAAGCCCATTGAGGTCCTTTTTCACTTTGTGTTGATTGAAAATTTTCAAAGTCTATCTTCCTAATTTGAAGTCGAATTTCAACATTTCTTATATATTTGAGAGAGTTTGCATCTAAGTTTGTCAGATATCGTCGATTAACATCCATTCAAGCCCATTGAGGTCGATTTTCACTTTGTGTTGAAAGAAAATTTTCAACGTCTATCTTCCTAATTTGAAGTCGAATTTCAACATTTCTTATATATTTGAGTGACTTTGCATCTAACTTTGTCAGATATCATCGATTAACATCCATTGAAGCCCATTGAGGTCGATTTTCACTTTGTGTTGATTGAAAATTTTCAAAGTCTATCTTCCTAATTTGAAGTCGAATTTCAACATTTCTCATATATTTGAGTGAGTTTGCATCTAACTTTGTCAGATATCGTCGATTAACAGCCATTCAAGCCCATTAAGGTCGATTTTCACTTTGTGTTGATTGAAAATTTTCAAAGTCTATCTTCCTAATTTGAAGTCGAATTTCAACATTTCTTATATATTTGAGTGAGTTTGCATCTAAGTTTGTCAGATATCGTCGATTGACATCCATTCAAGCCCATTGAGGTCGATTTTCACTTTGTGTTGATTGAAAATTTTCAAAGTCTATCTTCCTAATTTGAAGTCGAATTTCAACATTTCTTATATATTTGAGTGAGTTTGCATCTAACTTTGTCAGATATCATAGATTAACATCCATTGAAGCCCATTGAGGTCGATTTTCACTTTGTGTTGATTGAAAATTTTCAAAGTCTATCTTCCTAATTTGAAGTCGAATTTCAACATATCTCATATATTTGAGTGAGTTTGCATCTAACTTTGTCAGATATCGTCGATTAACATCCATTGAAGCCCATTGAGGTCGATTATCACTTTGTGTTGATTGAAAATTTTCAAAGTCTATCTTCCTAATTTGAAGTCGAATTTCAACATTTCTTATATATTTGAGTGAGTTTGCATCTAACTTTGTCAGATATCATCGATTAACATCCATTGAAGCCCATTGAGGTCCTTTTTCACTTTGTGTTGATTGAAAATTTTCAAAGTCTATCTTCCTAATTTGAAGTCGAATTTCAACATTTCTTATATATTTGAGAGAGTTTGCATCTAAGTTTGTCAGATATCGTCGATTAACATCCATTCAAGCCCATTGAGGTCGATTTTCACTTTGTGTTGAAAGAAAATTTTCAACGTCTATCTTCCTAATTTGAAGTCGAATTTCAACATTTCTTATATATTTGAGTGACTTTGCATCTAACTTTGTCAGATATCATCGATTAACATCCATTGAAGCCCATTGAGGTCGATTTTCACTTTGTGTTGATTGAAAATTTTCAAAGTCTATCTTCCTAATTTGAAGTCGAATTTCAACATTTCTCATATATTTGAGTGAGTTTGCATCTAACTTTGTCAGATATCGTCGATTAACATCCATTCAAGCCCATTGAGGTCGATTTTCACTTTGTGTTGAAAGAAAATTTTCAACGTCTATCTTCCTAATTTGAAGTCGAATTTCAACATTTCTTATATATTTGAGTGAGTTTGCATCTAACTTTGTCAGATATCATCGATTAACATCCATTGAAGCCCATTGAGGTCGATTTTCACTTTGTGTTGATTGAAAATTTTCAAAGTCTATCTTCCTAATTTGAAGTCGAATTTCAAAATTTCTTATATATTTGAGTGAGTTTGCATCTTACTTTGTCAGATATCGTCGATTAACATCCATTGAAGCCCATTGAGGTCGATTATCACTTTGTGTTGATTGAAAATTTTCAAAGTCTATCTTCCTAATTTTAAGTCGAATTTCAACATTTCTTATATATTTGAGTGAGTTTGCATCTAAGTTTGTCAGATATCGTCGATTGACATCCATTCAAGCCCATTGAGGTCGATTTTCACTTTGTGTTGATTGAAAATTTTCAAAGTCTATCTTCTTAATTTGAAGTCGAATTTCAACATTTCTTATATATTTGAGTGAGTTTGCATCTAACTTTGTCAGATATCGTCGATTAACATCCATTGAAGCCCATTGAGGTCGATTATCACTTTGTGTTGATTGAAAATTTTCAAAGTCTATCTTCCTAATTTGAAGTCGAATTTCAAAATTTCTTATATATTTGAGTTAGTTTGCATCTTACTTTGTCAGATATCGTCGATTAACATCCATTGAAGCAGATTGAGGTCGATTGTCACTTTGTGTTCATTGAAAATTTTCAAAGTCTATCTTCCTAATTTGAAGTCGAATTTCAACATTTCTTATATATTTGAGTGAGTTTGCATCTAAGTTTGTCAGATATCGTCGATTAACATCCATTCAAGCCCATTGAGGTCGATTATCACTTTGTGTTGATTGAAAATTTTCAAAGTCTATCTTCCTAATTTTAAGTCGAATTTCAACATTTCTTATATATTTGAGTGAGTTTGCATCTAACTTTGTCAGATATCGTCGATTAACATCCAGTCAAGCCCATTGAGGTCGATTTTCACTTTGTGTTGATTGAAAATTTTCAAAGTCTATCTTCCTAATTTGAAGTCGAATTTCAACATTTCTCATATATTTGAGTGAGTTTGCATCTAACTTTGTCAGATATCATCGATTAACATCCATTGAAGCCCATTGAGGTCCTTTTTCACTTTGTGTTGAAAGAAAATTTTCAACGTCTATCTTCCTAATTTGAAGTCGAATTTCAACATTTCTTATATATTTGAGTGAGTTTGCATCTAACTTTGTCAGATATCATCGATTAACATCCATTGAAGCCCATTGAGGTCGATTTTCACTTTGTGTTGATTGAAAATTTTCAACGTCTATCTTCCTAATTTGAAGTCGAATTTCAAAATTTCTTATATATTTGAGTGAGTTTGCATCTTACTTTGTCAGATATCGTCGATTAACATCCATTGAAGCAGATTGAGGTCGATTGTCACTTTGTGTTCATTGAAAATTTTCAAAGTCTATCTTCCTAATTTGAAGTCGAATTTCAACATTTCTTATATATTTGAGTGAGTTTGCATCTAAGTTTGTCAGATATCGTCGATTAACATCCATTCAAGCCCATTGAGGTCGATTATCACTTTGTGTTGATTGAAAATTTTCAAAGTCTATCTTCCTAATTTGAAGTCGAATTTCAACATTTCTTATATATTTGAGTGAGTTTGCATCTAACTTTGTCCGATATCATCGATTAACATCCATTGAAGCCCATTGAGGTCCTTTTTCACTTTGTGTTGATTGAAAATTTTCAAATTCTATCTTCCTAATTTGAAGTCGAATTTCAACATTTCTTATATATTTGAGAGAGTTTGCATCTAAGTTTGTCAGATATCGTCGATTAACATCCATTCAAGCCCATTGAGGTCGATTTTCACTTTGTGTTGAAAGAGAATTTTCAACGTCTATCTTCCTAATTTGAAGTCGAATTTCAACATTTCTTATATATTTGAGTGAGTTTGCATCTAACTTTGTCAGATATCATCGATTAACATCCATTGAAGCCATTGAGGTCGATTTTCACTTTGTGTTGATTGAAAATTTTCAAAGTCTATCTTCCTAATTTGAAGTCGAATTTCAACATATCTCATATATTTGAGTGAGTTTGCATCTAACTTTGTCAGATATCGTCGATTAACATCCATTGAAGCCCATTGAGGTCGATTATCACTTTGTGTTGATTGAAAATTTTCAAAGTCTATCTTCCTAATTTGAAGTCGAATTTCAACATTTCTTATATATTTGAGTGAGTTTGCATCTAACTTTGTCAGATATCATCGATTAACATCCGTTGAAGCCCATTGAGGTCCTTTTTCACTTTGTGTTGATTGAAAATTTTCAAAGTCTATCTTCCTAATTTGAAGTCGAATTTCAACATTTCTTATATATTTGAGAGAGTTTGCATCTAAGTTTGTCAGATATCGTCGATTAACATCCATTCAAGCCCATTGAGGTCGATTTTCACTTTGTGTTGAAAGAAAATTTTCAACGTCTATCTTCCTAATTTGAAGTCGAATTTCAACATTTCTTATATATTTGAGTGAGTTTGCATCTAACTTTGTCAGATATCATCGATTAACATCCATTGAAGCCCATTGAGGTCGATTTTCACTTTGTGTTGATTGAAAATTTTCAAAGTCTATCTTCCTAATTTGAAGTCGAATTTCAAAATTTCTTATATATTTGAGTGAGTTTGCATCTTACTTTGTCAGATATCGTCGATTAACATCCATTGAAGCCCATTGAGGTCGATTATCACTTTGTGTTGATTGAAAATTTTCAAAGTCTATCTTCCTAATTTTAAGTCGAATTTCAACATTTCTTATATATTTGAGTGAGTTTGCATCTAAGTTTAACAGATATCATCGATTAACATCCATTGAAGCCCATTGAGGTCGATTTTCACTTTGTGTTGATTGAAAATTTTCAAAGTCTATCTTCCTAATTTGAAGTCGAATTTCAAAATTTCTTATATATTTGAGTGAGTTTGCATCTTACTTTGTCAGATATCGTCGATTAACATCCATTGAAGCAGATTGAGGTCGATTGTCACTTTGTGTTCATTGAAAATTTTCAAAGTCTATCTTCCTAATTTGAAGTCGAATTTCAACATTTCTTATATATTTGAGTGAGTTTGCATCTAAGTTTGTCAGATATCGTCGATTAACATCCATTCAAGACCATTGAGGTCGATTTTCACTTTGTGTTGATTGAAAATTTTCAAAGTCTATCTTCCTAATTTGAAGTCGGATTTCAACATTCCTTATATATTTGAGTGAGTTTGCATCTTACTTTGCCGGTATCGTCGATTAACATCCATTGAAGCAGATTGAGGTCGATTGTCACTTTGTGTTGATTGAAAATTTTCAAAGTCTATCTTCCTAATTTGAAGTCGAATTTCAACATTTCTTATATATTTGAGTGAGTTTGCATCTAAGTTTGTCAGATATCGTCGATTGACATCCATTCAAGCCCATTGAGGTCGATTTTCACTTTGTGTTGATTGAAAATTTTCAAAGTCTATCTTCCTAATTTGTAGTCGAATTTCAACCTTTCTTCATATATTTGAGTGAGTTTGCATCTAACTTTGTCAGATATCGTCGATTAACATCCAGTCAAGCCCATTGAGGTCGATTTTCACTTTGTGTTGAAAGAAAATTTTCAACGTCTATCTTCCTAATTTGAAGTCGAATTTCAACATTTCTTATATATTTGAGTGAGTTTGCATCTAACTTTGTCAGATATCATCGATTAACATCCATTGAAGCCCATTGAGGTCGATTTTCACTTTGTGTTGATTGAAAATTTTCAAAGTCTATCTTCCTAATTTGAAGTCGAATTTCAAAATTTCTTATATATTTGAGTGAGTTTGCATCTTACTTTGTCAGATATCGTCGATTAACATCCATTGAAGCCCATTGAGGTCGATTATCACTTTGTGTTGATTGAAAATTTTCAAAGTCTATCTTCCTAATTTTAAGTCGAATTTCAACATTTCTTATATATTTGAGTGAGTTTGCATCTAAGTTTAACAGATATCATCGATTAACATCCATTGAAGCCCATTGAGGTCGATTTTCACTTTGTGTTGATTGAAAATTTTCAAAGTCTATCTTCCTAATTTGAAGTCGAATTTCAAAATTTCTTATATATTTGAGTGAGTTTGCATCTTACTTTGTCAGATATCGTCGATTAACATCCATTGAAGCAGATTGAGGTCGATTGTCACTTTGTGTTCATTGAAAATTTTCAAAGTCTATCTTCCTAATTTGAAGTCGAATTTCAACATTTCTTATATATTTGAGTGAGTTTGCATCTAAGTTTGTCAGATATCGTCGATTAACATCCATTCAAGACCATTGAGGTCGATTTTCACTTTGTGTTGATTGAAAATTTTCAAAGTCTATCTTCCTAATTTGAAGTCGGATTTCAACATTCCTTATATATTTGAGTGAGTTTGCATCTTACTTTGCCGGTATCGTCGATTAACATCCATTGAAGCAGATTGAGGTCGATTGTCACTTTGTGTTGATTGAAAATTTTCAAAGTCTATCTTCCTAATTTGAAGTCGAATTTCAACATTTCTTATATATTTGAGTGAGTTTGCATCTAAGTTTGTCAGATATCGTCGATTGACATCCATTCAAGCCCATTGAGGTCGATTTTCACTTTGTGTTGATTGAAAATTTTCAAAGTCTATCTTCCTAATTTGTAGTCGAATTTCAACCTTTCTTCATATATTTGAGTGAGTTTGCATCTAACTTTGTCAGATATCGTCGATTAACATCCAGTCAAGCCCATTGAGGTCGATTTTCACTTTGTGTTGATTGAAAATTTTCAAAGTCTATCTTCCTAATTTGTAGTCGAATTTCAACCTTTCTTCATATATTTGAGTGAGTTTGCATCTAACTTTGTCAGATATCGTCGATTAACATCCAGTCAAGCCCATTGAGGTCGATTTTCACTTTGTGTTGATTGAAAATTTTCAAAGTCTATCTTCCTAATTTGAAGTCGAATTTCAACATTTCTTATATGTTTGAGTGAGTTTGCATCTAAGTTTAACAGATATCATCGATTAACATCCATTGAAGCCCATTGAGGTCGATTTTCACTTTGTGTTGATTGAAAATTTTCAAAGTCTATCTTCCTAATTTGAAGTCGAATTTCAAAATTTCTTATATATTTGAGTGAGTTTGCATCTTACTTTGTCAGATATCGTCGATTAACATCCATTGAAGCAGATTGAGGTCGATTGTCACTTTGTGTTCATTGAAAATTTTCAAAGTCTATCTTCCTAATTTGAAGTCGAATTTCAACATTTCTTATATATTTGAGTGAGTTTGCATCTAAGTTTGTCAGATATCGTCGATTAACATCCATTCAAGACCATTGAGGTCGATTTTCACTTTGTGTTGATTGAAAATTTTCAAAGTCTATCTTCCTAATTTGAAGTCGGATTTCAACATTCCTTATATATTTGAGTGAGTTTGCATCTTACTTTGCCGGTATCGTCGATTAACATCCATTGAAGCAGATTGAGGTCGATTGTCACTTTGTGTTGATTGAAAATTTTCAAAGTCTATCTTCCTAATTTGAAGTCGAATTTCAACATTTCTTATATATTTGAGTGAGTTTGCATCTAAGTTTGTCAGATATCGTCGATTAACATCCATTCAAGCCCATTGAGGTCGATTTTCACTTTGTGTTGATTGAAAATTTTCAAAGTCTATCTTCCTAATTTGAAGTCGAGTTTCAACATTTCTCATATATTTGAGTGAGTTTGCATCTTACTTTGTCAAATATCGTCGATTAACATCCATTGAAGCCCATTGTGGTCGATGTTCACTTTGTGTTGATTGAAAATTTTCAAAGTCTATCTTCCTAATTTGAAGTCGAATTTCAACATTTCTTATATATTTGAGTGAGTTTGCATCTTACTTTGTCAGATATCGTTGATTATGTTCCATTGAAGCCCAGTGAGGTCGATTGTCACTTTGTGTTGATTGAAAATTTTCAAAGTCTATCTTCCTAATTTGAAGTCGAATTTCAACATTTCTTATATATTTGAGTGAGTTTGCATCTAACTTTGTCAGATATCATCGATTAACATCCATTGAAGCCCATTGAAGTCCTTTTTCACTTTGTGTTGATTGAAAATTTTCAAAGTCTATCTTCCTAATTTGAAGTCGAATTTCAACATTTCTTATATATTTGAGAGAGTTTGCATCTAAGTTTGTCAGATATCGTCGATTAACATCCATTCAAGCCCATTGAGGTCGATTTTCACTTGTGTTGAAAGAAAATTTTCAACGTCTATCTTCCTAATTTGAAGTCGAATTTCAACATTTCTCATATATTTGAGTGAGTTTGCATCTAAGTTTGTCAGATATCGTCGATTAACATCCATTCAAGCCCATTGAGGTCGATTTTCACTTTGAGTTGATTGAAAATTTTCAAAGTCTATCTTCCTAATTTGAAGTCGGATTTCAACATTTCTTATATATTTTAGTGAGTTTGCATCTAAGTTTGTCAGATATCGTCAAATGACATCCATTCAAGCCCATTGAGGTCGATTTTCACTTTGTGTTGATTGAAAATTTTCAAAGTCTATCTTCTTAATTTGAAGTCGAATTTCAACATTTCTTATATATTTGAGTGAGTTTGCATCTAACTTTGTCAGATATCGTCGATTAACATCCAGTCAAGCCCATTGAGGTCGATTTTCACTTTGTGTTGATTGAAAATTTTCAAAGTCTATCTTCCTAATTTGAAGTCGAATTTCAACATTTCTTATATATTTGAGTGAGTTTGCATCTTACTTTGTCAAATATCGTCGATTAACATCCATTGAAGCCCATTGTGGTCGATGTTCACTTTGTGTTGATTGAAAATTTTCAAAGTCTATCTTCCTAATTTGAAGTCGAATTTCAACATTTCTTATATATTTGAGTGATTTTGCATCTTACTTTGTCAGATATCGTTGATTATGTTCTATTGAAGCCCATTGAGGTCGATTGTCACTTTGTGTTGATTGAAAATTTTCAAAGTCTATCTTCCTAATTTGAAGTCGAATTTCAACATTTCTTATATATTTGAGTGAGTTTGCATCTAACTTTGTCAGATATCATCGATTAACATCCATTGAAGCCCATTGAGGTCCTTTTTCACTTTGTGTTGATTGAAAATTTTCAAAGTCTATCTTCCTAATTTGAAGTCGAATTTCAACATTTCTTATATATTTGAGAGAGTTTGCATCTAAGTTTGTCAGATATCGTCGATTAACATCCATTCAAGCCCATTGAGGTCGATTTTCACTTGTGTTGAAAGAAAATTTTCAACGTCTATCTTCCTAATTTGAAGTCGAATTTCAACACTTCTTATATATTTGAGTGAGTTTGCATCTTACTTTGTCAAATATCGTCGATTAACATCCATTGAAGCCCATTGTGGTCGATGTTCACTTTGTGTTGATTGAAAATTTTCAAAGTCTATCTTCCTAATTTGAAGTCGAATTTCAACATTTCTTATATATTTGAGTGATTTTGCATCTTACTTTGTCAGATATCGTTGATTATGTTCTATTGAAGCCCATTGAGGTCGATTGTCACTTTGTGTTGATTGAAAATTTTCAAAGTCTATCTTCCTAATTTGAAGTCGAATTTCAACATTTCTTATATATTTGAGTGAGTTTGCATCTAACTTTGTCAGATATCATCGATTAACATCCATTGAAGCCCATTGAGGTCCTTTTTCACTTTGTGTTGATTGAAAATTTTCAAAGTCTATCTTCCTAATTTGAAGTCGAATTTCAACATTTCTTATATATTTGAGAGAGTTTGCATCTAAGTTTGTCAGATATCGTCGATTAACATCCATTCAAGCCCATTGAGGTCGATTTTCACTTGTGTTGAAAGAAAATTTTCAACGTCTATCTTCCTAATTTGAAGTCGAATTTCAACACTTCTTATATATTTGAGTGAGTTTGCATCTAACTTTGTCAGATATCATCGATTGACATCCATTCAAGCCCATTGAGGTCGATTTTCACTTTGTGTTGATTGAAAATTTTCAATGTCTATCTTCTTAATTTGAAGTCGAATTTCAACATTTCTTATATATTTGAGTGAGTTTGCATCTAACTTTGTCAGATATCATCGATTAACATCCATTGAAGCCCATTGAGGTCCTTTTTCACTTTGTGTTGATTGAAAATTTTCAAAGTCTATCTTCCTAATTTGAAGTCGAATTTCAACATTTCTTATATATTTGAGAGAGTTTGCATCTAAGTTTGTCAGATATCGTCGATTAACATCCATTCAAGCCCATTGAGGTCGATTTTCACTTGTGTTGAAAGAAAATTTTCAACGTCTATCTTCCTAATTTGAAGTCGAATTTCAACATTTCTTATATATTTGAGTGAGTTTGCATCTAACTTTGTCAGATATCATCGATTAACATCCATTGAAGCCCATTGAGGTCCTTTTTCACTTTGTGTTGATTGAAAATTTTCAAAGTCTATCTTCCTAATTTGAAGTCGGATTTCAACATTCCTTATATATTTGAGTGAGTTTGCATCTTACTTTGCCGGTATCGTCGATTAACATCCATTGAAGCAGATTGAGGTCGATTGTCACTTTGTGTTGATTGAAAATTTTCAAAGTCTATCTTCCTAATTTGAAGTCGAATTTCAACATTTCTTATATATTTGAGTGAGTTTGCATCTAAGTTTGTCAGATATCGTCGATTAACATCCATTCAAGCCCATTGAGGTCGATTTTCACTTTGTGTTGATTGAAAATTTTCAAAGTCTATCTTCCTAATTTGAAGTCGAGTTTCAACATTTCTCATATATTTGAGTGAGTTTGCATCTTACTTTGTCAAATATCGTCGATTAACATCCATTGAAGCCCATTGTGGTCGATGTTCACTTTGTGTTGATTGAAAATTTTCAAAGTCTATCTTCCTAATTTGAAGTCGAATTTCAACATTTCTTATATATTTGAGTGAGTTTGCATCTTACTTTGTCAGATATCGTTGATTATGTTCCATTGAAGCCCAGTGAGGTCGATTGTCACTTTGTGTTGATTGAAAATTTTCAAAGTCTATCTTCCTAATTTGAAGTCGAATTTCAACATTTCTTATATATTTGAGTGAGTTTGCATCTAACTTTGTCAGATATCATCGATTAACATCCATTGAAGCCCATTGAAGTCCTTTTTCACTTTGTGTTGATTGAAAATTTTCAAAGTCTATCTTCCTAATTTGAAGTCGAATTTCAACATTTCTTATATATTTGAGAGAGTTTGCATCTAAGTTTGTCAGATATCGTCGATTAACATCCATTCAAGCCCATTGAGGTCGATTTTCACTTGTGTTGAAAGAAAATTTTCAACTCTATCTTCCTAATTTGAAGTCGAATTTCAACACTTCTTATATATTTGAGTGAGTTTGCATCTAGCTTTGTCAGATATCATCGATTAACATCCATTGAAGCCCATTGAGGTCGATTTTCACTTTGTGTTGATTGAAAATTTTCAAAGTCTATCTTCCTAATTTGAAGTCGAATTTCAACATTTCTTATATATTTGAGTGAGTTTGCATCTAAGTTTGTCAGATATCGTCGATTGACGTCCATTCAAGCCCATTGAGGTCGATTTTCACTTTGTGTTGATTGAAAATTTTCAAAGTCTATCTTCCTAATTTGAAGTCGAATTTCAACATTTCTTATATATTTGAGTGAGTTTGCATCTAACTTTGTCAGATATCGTCGATTAACATCCAGTCAAGCCCATTGAGGTCGATTTTCACTTTGTGTTGATTGAAAATTTTCAAAGTCTATCTTCCTAATTTGAAGTCGAATTTCAACATTTCTTATATATTTGAGTGAGTTTGCATCTTACTTTGTCAAATATCGTCGATTAACATCCATTGAAGCCCATTGTGGTCGATGTTCACTTTGCGTTGATTGAAAATTTTCAAAGTCTATCTTCCTAATTTGAAGTCGAATTTCAACATTTCTTATATATTTTGAGTGATTTTGCATCTTACTTTGTCAGATATCGTTGATTATGTTCTATTGAAGCCCATTGAGGTCGATTGTCACTTTGTGTTGATTGAAAATTTTCAAAGTCTATCTTCCTAATTTGAAGTCGAATTTCAACATTTCTTATTATATTTGAGTGAGTTTGCATCTAACTTTGTCAGATATCATCGATTAACATCCATTGAAGCCCATTGAGTGTCGATTGTCACTTTGTGTGAATGAAAATTTTCAAAGTCTATCTTCCTAATTTGAAGTCGAATTTCAACATTTCTCAAATATTTGAGTGAGTTTGCATCGTACTTTGTCAGATATCGTCGATTATGATCCATTGAAGCCCATTGAGGTCGATTTTCACATTGTGGTTGATTGAAAATTTTCAAAGTCTATCTTCCTAATTTGAAGTCGAATTTCAACATTTCTTATATATTTGAGTGAGTTTTGCCATCTAACTTTGTCAGATATCGTCGATTAACATCCATTGAAGCCCATTGAGGTCGATTATCACTTTGTGTTGATTGAAAATTTTCAAAGTCTATCTTCCTAATTTGAAGTCGAATTTCACATTTCTTATATATTTTGAGTGAGTTTGCATCTAAGTTTGTCAGATATCGTCGATTAACATCCATTGAAGCCCATTGAGGTCGATTTTCACTTTGTGTTGATTGAAAATTTTCAAAGTCTATCTTCCTAATTTGAAGTCGAATTTCAACATTTCTTATATATTTGAGTGAGTTTGCATCTAAGTTTGTCAGATATCGTCGATTAACATCCATTCAAGCCCATTGAGGTCGATTTTCACCTTGTGTTGATTGAAAATTTTCAAAGTCTCTCTTCCTAATTTTGTAGTCGAATTTCAACATTTCTCATATATTTGAGTGAGTTTGCATCTTACTTTGTCAGATATCGTCGATTAACATCCATTGAAGCCCATTGTGGTCGATGTTCACTTTGTGTTGATTGGAAATTTTCAAAGTCTATCTTCCTAATTTGAAGTCGAATTTCAACATTTCTTATATATTTGAGTGAGTTTGCATCTTACTTTGTCAGATATCGTCGATTATGATCCATTGAAGCCCATTGAGGTCGATTTTCACATTGTGTTGATTGAAAATTTTCAAAGTCTATCTTCCTAATTTGAAGTCGAATTTCAACATTTCTCATATATTTGAGTGAGTTTGCATCTTACTTTGTCAGATATCGTCGATTAACATCCATTGAAGCCCATTGTGGTCGATGTTCACTTTGTGTTGATTGAAAATTTTCAAATACTATCTTCCTAATTTGAAGTCGAATTTCAACATTTCTCATATATTTGAGTGAGTTTGCATCTTACTTTGTCAGATATCGTCGATTAACATCCATTGAAGCCCATTGAGGTCGATTTTCACTTTGTGTTGATTGAAAATTTTCAAAGTCTATCTTCCTAATTTGAAGTCGGATTTCAACATTTCTTATATATTTGAGTGAGTTTGCATCTAACTTTCTCAGATATCGTCGATTAACATCCATTGAAGCCCAATGAGGTCGATTATCACTTTGTGTTGATTGAAAATTTTCAAAGTCTATCTTCCTAATTTGAAGTCGAATTCCAACATTTCTTATATATTTGAGTGAGTTTGCATCTAACTTTGTCAGATATCATCGATTAACATCCAGTCAAGCCCATTGAGGTCGATTTTCACTTTGTGTTGATTGAAAATTTTCAAAGTCTATCTTCCTAATTTGAAGTCGAATTTCAACATTTCTTATATGATTGAGTGAGTTTGCATCTAAGTTTAACAGATATCGTCGATTAACATCCATTCAAGCCCATTGAGGTCGATTTTCACTTTGTGTTGATTGAAAATTTTCAAAGTCTATCTTCCTAATTTGAAGTCGAATTTCAACATTTCTTATATATTTGAGAGAGTTTGCATCTAAGTTTGTCAGATATCGTCGATTAACATCCATTCAAGCCCATTGAGGTCGATTTTCACTTGTGTTGAAAGAAAATTTTCAACGTCTATCTTCCTAATTTGAAGTCGAATTTCAACACTTCTTATATATTTGAGTGAGTTTGCATCTAACTTTGTCAGATATCATCGATTAACATCCAGTCAAGCCCATTGAGGTCGATTTTCACTTTGTGTTGATTGAAAATTTTCAAAGTCTATCTTCCTAATTTGAAGTCGAATTTCAACATTTCTTATATGATTGAGTGAGTTTGCATCTAAGTTTAACAGATATCGTCGATTAACATCCATTCAAGCCCATTGAGGTCGATTTTCACTTTGTGTTGATTGAAAATTTTCAAAGTCTATCTTCCTAATTTGAAGTCGAATTTCAACATTTCGCATATATTTGAGTGAGTTTGCATCTAAGTTTGTCAGATATCGTCGATTAACATCCATTCAAGCCCATTGAGGTCGATTTTCACTTATGTTGAAAGAAAATTTTCAACGTCTATCTTCCTAATTTGAAGTCGAATTTCAACACTTCTTATATATTTGAGTGAGTTTGCATCTAACTTTGTCAGATATCATCGATTAACATCCATTGAAGCCCATTGAGGTCGATTTTCACTTTGTGTTGATTGAAAATTTTCAAAGTCTATCTTCCTAATTTGAAGTCGAATTTCAACATTTCTTATATATTTGAGTGAGTTTGCATCTTACTTTGTCAGATATCTTTGATTATGTTCCATTGAAGCCCATTGAGGTCGATTGTCACTTTGTGTTGATTGAAAATTCTCAAAGTCTATCTTCCTAATTTGAAGTCGAATTTCAACATTTCTCATATATTTGAGTGAGTTTGCATCTAACTTTGTCAGATATCGTCGATTAACATCCATTGAAGCCCATTGAGGTCGATTATCACTTTGTGTTGATTGAAAATTTTCAAAGCCTATCTTCCTAATTTGAAGCCGAATTTCAACATTTCTTATATATTTGAGTGAGTTTGCATCTAACTTTGTCAGATATCATCGATTAACATCCATTGAAGCCCATTGAGGTCCTTTTTCACTTTGTGTTGATTGAAAATTTTCAAAGTCTATCTTCCTAATTTGAAGTCGAATTTCAACATTTCTTATATATTTGAGAGAGTTTGCATCCAAGTTTGTCAGATATCGTCGATTAACATCCATTCAAGCCCATTGAGGTCGATTTTCACTTTGTGTTGAAAGAGAATTTTCAACGTCTATCTTCCTAATTTGAAGTCGAATTTCAACATTTCTTATATATTTGAGTGAGTTTGCATCTAACTTTGTCAGATATCATCGATTAACATCCATTGAAGCCCATTGAGGTCGATTTTCACTTTGTGTTGATTGAAAATTTTCAAAGTCTATCTTCCTAATTTGAAGTCGAATTTCAACATTTCTCATATATTTGAGTGAGTTTGCATCTAACTTTGTCAGATATCGTCGATTAACATCCATTGAAGCCCATTGAGGTCGATTATCACTTTGTGTTGATTGAAAATTTTCAAAGTCTATCTTCCTAATTTGAAGTCGAATTTCAACATTTCTTATATATTTGAGTGAGTTTGCATCTAACATTGTCAGATATCATCGATTAACATCCATTGAAGCCCATTGAGGTCCTTTTTCACTTTGTGTTGATTGAAAATTTCCAAAGTCTATCTTCCTAATTTGAAGTCGAATTTCAACATTCCTTATATATTTGAGAGAGTTTGCATCTAAGTTTGTCAGATATCGTCGATTAACATCCATTCAAGCCCATTGAGGTCGATTTTCACTCTGTGTTGAAAGAAAATTTTCAACGTCTATCTTCCTAATTTGAAGTCGAATTTCAACATTTCTTATATATTTGAGTGAGTTTGCATCTAACTTTGTCAGATATCATCGATTAACATCCATTGAAGCCCATTGAGGTCGATTTTCACTTTGTGTTGATTGAAAATTTTCAAAGTCTATCTTCCTAAATTGAAGTCGAATTTCAAAATTTCTTATATATTTGAGTGAGTTTGCATCTAAGTTTGTCAGATATCGTCGATTAACATCCATTGAAGCCCATTGAGGTCGATTATCACTTTGTGTTGATTGGAAATTTTCAGTCTATCTTCCTAATTTTAAGTCGAATTTCAACATTTCTTATATATTTGAGTGAGTTTGCATCTAAGTTTGTCAGATATCGTCGATTGACATCCATTCAAGCCCATTGAGGTCGATTTTCACTTTGTGTTGATTGAAAATTTTCAAAGTCTATCTTCTTAATTTGAAGTCGAATTTCAACATTTCTTATATATTTGAGTGAGTTTGCATCTAACTTTGTCAGATATCGTCGATTAACATCCAGTCAAGCCCATTGAGGTCGATTTTCACTTTGTGTTGATTGAAAATTTTCAAAGTCTATCTTCCTAATTTGAAGTCGAATTTCAACCTTTCTTCATATATTTGAGTGAGTTTGCATCTAACTTTGTCAGATATCGTCGATTAACATCCATTGAAGTCCATTGAGGTCGATTTTCACTATGTGTTGATTGAAAATTTTCAAAGTCTATCTTCCTAATTTGAACTCGAATTTTAACATTTCTTATATGTTTGAGTGAGTTTGCATCTAAGTTTAACAGATATCGTCGATTAACATCCATTCCAGCCCATTGAGGTCGATTTTCACTTTGTGTTGATTGAAAATTTTCAAAGTCTATCTTCCTAATTTGAAGTCGAATTTCAACATTTCGCATATATTTGAGTGAGTTTGCATCTAAGTTTGTCAGATATCGTCGATTAACATCCATTCAAGCCCATTGAGGTCGATTTTCACTTTGTGTTGATTGAAAATTTTCAAAGTCTATCTTCCTAATTTGAAGTCGAATTTCAACATTTCTCATATATTTGAGTGAGTTTGCATCTAAGTTTGTCAGATATCGTCGATTAACATCCATTCAAGCCCATTGAGGTCGATTTTCACTTTGTGTTGATTGAAAATTTTCAAAGTCTATCTTCCTAATTTGAAGTCGGATTTCAACATTTCTTATATATTTTAGTGAGTTTGCATCTAAGTTTGTCAGATATCGTCGATTGACATCCATTCAAGCCCATTGAGGTCGATTTTCACTTTGTGTTGATTGAAAATTTTCAAAGTCTATCTTCCTAATTTGAAGTCGAATTTCAACATTTCTCATATATTTGAGTGAGTTTGCATCTAAGTTTAACAGATATCGTCGATTAACATCCATTCCAGCCCATTGAGGTCGATTTTCACTTTGTGTTGATTGAAAATTTTCAAAGTCTATCTTCCTAATTTGAAGTCGAATTTCAACATTTCTCATATATTTGAGTGAGTTTGCATCTAAGTTTGTCAGATATCGTCGATTAACATCCATTGAAGCCCATTGAGGTCGATTATCACTTTGTGTTGATTGAAAATTTTCAAAGTCTATCTTCCTAATTTGAAGTCGGATTTCAACATTTCTTATATATTTGAGTGAGTTTGCATCTTACTTTGTCAGATATCGTCGATTAACATCCATTGAAGCAGATTGAGGTCGATTGTCACTTTGTGTTGATTGAAAATTTTCAAAGTCTATCTTCCTAATTTGAAGTCGAATTTCAACATTTCTCATATATTTGAGTGAGTTTGCATCTAAGTTTGTCAGATATCGTCGATTAACATCCATTCAAGCCCATTGAGGTCGTTTTTCACTTTGTGTTGATTGAAAATTTTCAAAGTCTATCTTCCTAATTTGAAGTCGGATTTCAACATTTCTTATATATTTGAGTGAGTTTGCATCTAAGTTTGTCAGATATCGTCGATTGACATCCATTCAAGCCCATTGAGGTCGATTTTCACTTTGTGTTGATTGGAAATTTTCAAAGTCTATCTTCCTAATTTGAAGTCGAATTTCAACATTTCTTATATATTTGAGTGAGTTTGCATCTAAGTTTGTCAGATATCGTCGATTAACATCCATTCAAGCCCATTGAGGTCGATTTTCACTTTGTGTTGATTGAAAATTTTCAAAGTCTATCTTCCTAATTTGAAGTCGGATTTCAACATTTCTTATATATTTTAGTGAGTTTGCATCTAAGTTTGTCAGATATCGTCGATTGACATCCATTCAAGCCCATTGAGGTCGATTTTCACTTTGTGTTGATTGAAAATTTTCAAAGTCTATCTTCCTAATTTGAAGTCGAATCTCAACATTTCTCATATATTTGAGTGAGTTTGCATCTTACTTTGTCAGATATCGTCGATTAACATCCATTGAAGCCCATTGTGGTCGATGTTCACTTTGTGATGATTGAAAATTTTCAAAGTCTATCTTCCTAATTTGAAGTCGAATTTCAACATTTCTCATATATTTGAGTGAGTTTGCATCTAACTTTGTCAGATATCGTCGATTAACATCCATTGAAGCCCATTGAGGTCGATTATCACTTTGTGTTGATTGAAAATTTTCAAAGTCTATCTTCCTAATTTGAAGTCGAATTTCAACATTTCTTATATATTTGAGTGAGTTTGCATCTAACTTTGTCAGATATCATCGATTAACATCCATTGAAGCCCATTGAGGTCCTTTTTCACTTTGTGTTGAAAGAAAATTTTCAACGTCTATCTTCCTAATTTGAAGTCGAATTTCAACATTTCTTATATATTTGAGTGAGTTTGCATCTAACTTTGTCAGATATCATCGATTAACATCCATTGAAGCCCATTGAGGTCGATTTTCACTTTGTGTTGATTGATAATTTTCAAAGTCTATCTTCCTAATTTGAAGTCGAATTTCAAAATTTCTTATATATTTGAGTGAGTTTGCATCTTACTTTGTCAGATATCGTCGATTAACATCCATTGAAGCAGATTGAGGTCGATTGTCACTTTGTGTTGATTGAAAATTTTCAAAGTCTATCTTCCTAATTTGAAGTCGAATTTCAACCTTTCTTCATATATTTGAGTGAGTTTGCATCTAACTTTGTAAGATATCGTCGATTAACATCCATTGAAGTCCATTGAGGTCGATTTTCACTATGTGTTGATTGAAAATTTTCAAAGTCTATCTTCCTAATTTGAAGTCGAATTTCAACATTTCTTATATGTTTGAGTGAGTTTGCATCTAAGTTTAACAGATATCGTCGATTAACATCCATTCAAGCCCATTGATGTCGATTTTCACTTTGTGTTGATTGAAAATTTTCAAAGTCTATCTTCCTAATTTGAAGTCGAATTTCAACGTTTCGCATATATTTGAGTGAGTTTGCATCTAAGTTTGTCAGATATCGTCGATTAACATCCATTCAAGCCCATTGAGGTCGATTTTCACTTTGTGTTGATTGAAAATTTTCAAAGTCTATCTTCCTAATTTGAAGTCGAATTTCAACATTTCTTATATATTTGAGTGAGTTTGCATCGTACTTGGTCAGATATCGTCGATTGACATCCATTCAAGCCCATTGTGGTCGATTTTCACTTTGTGTTGATTGAAAATTTTCAAAGTCTATCTTCCTAATTTGAAGTCGGATTTCAACATTCCTTATATATTTGAGTGAGTTTGCATCTTACTTTGCCGGTATCGTCGATTAACATCCATTGAAGCAGATTGAGGTCGATTGTCACTTTGTGTTGATTGAAAATTTTCAAAGTCTATCTTCCTAATTTGAAGTCGAATTTCAACATTTCTTATATATTTGAGTGAGTTTGCATCTAAGTTTGTCAGATATCGTCGATTAACATCCATTCAAGCCCATTGAAGTCGATTTTTACTTTGTGTTGATTGAAAATTTTCAAAGTCTATCTTCCTAATTTGAAGTCGGATTTCAACATTTCTTATATATTTGAGTGAGTTTGCATCTAAGTTTGTCAGATATCGTCGATTGACATCCATTCAAGCCCATTGAGGTCGATTTTCACTTTGTGTTGATTGAAAATTTTCAAAGTCTATCTTCCTAATTTGAAGTCGAATTTCAACATTTCTCATATATCTGAGTGAGTTTGCATCTTACTTTGTCAGATATCGTCGATTAACATCCATTGAAGCCCATTGTGGTCGATGTTCACTTTGTGATGATTGAAAATTTTCAAAGTCTATCTTCCTAATTTGAAGTCGAATTTCAACATTTCTCATATATTTGAGTGAGTTTGCATCTAACTTTGTCAGATATCGTCGATTAACATCCATTGAAGCCCATTGAGGTCGATTTTCACTTTGTGTTGATTGAAAATTTTCAAAGTCTATCTTCCTAATTTGAAGTCGAATTTCAAAATTTCTTATATATTTGAGTGAGTTTGCATCTTACTTTGTCAGATATCGTCGATTAACATCCATTGAAGCCCATTGAGGTCGATTATCACTTTGTGTTGATTGAAAATTTTCAAAGTCTATCTTCCTAATTTTAAATCGAATTTCAACATTTCTTATATATTTGAGTGAGTTTGCATCTAAGTTTGTCAGATATCGTCGATTGACATCCATTCAAGCCCATTGAGGTCGATTTTCACTTTGTGTTGATTGAAAATTTTCAAAGTCTATCTTCTTAATTTGAAGTCGAATTTCAACATTTCTTATATATTTGAGTGAGTTTGCATCTAACTTTGTCAGATATCGTCATTAACATCCAGTCAAGCCCATTGAGGTCGATTTTCACTTTGTGTTGATTGAAAATTTTCAAAGTCCAACTTCCTAATTTGAAGTCGAATTTCAACCTTTCTTCATATATTTTAGTGAGTTTGCATCTAAGTTTGTCAGATATCGTCGATTGACATCCATTCAAGCCCATTGAGGTCGATTTTCACTATGTGTTGATTGAAAATTTTCAAAGTCTATCTTCCTAATTTGAAGTCGAATTTCAACATTTCTCATATATTTGAGTGAGTTTGCATCTTACTTGGTCAGATATCGTCGATTAACATCCATTGAAGCCCATTGTGGTCGATTTTCACTTTGTGTTGATTGAAAATTTTCAAAGTCTATCTTCCTAATTTGAAGTCGAATTTCAACATTTCTTATATGTTTGGGTGAGTTTGCATCTAAGTTTAACAGATATCGTCGATTAACATCCATTCAAGCCCATTGAGGTCGATTTTCACTTTGTGTTGATTGAAAATTTTCAAAGTCTATCTTCCTAATTTGAAGTCGAATTTCAACATTTCGCATATATTTGAGTGAGTTTGCATCTAAGTTTGTCAGATATCGTCGATTAACATCCATTCAAGCCCATTGAGGTCGATTTTCACTTTGTGTTGATTGAAAATTTTCAAAGTCTATCTTCCTAATTTGAAGTCGAATTTCAACATTTCTTATATATTTGAGTGAGTTTGCATCTTACTTGGTCAGATATCGTCGATTAACATCCATTGAAGCCCATTGTGGTCGATTTTCACTTTGTGTTGATTGAAAATTTTCAAAGTCTATCTTCCTAATTTGAAGTCGGATTTCAACATTCCTTATATATTTGAGTGAGTTTGCATCTTACTTTGCCGGTATCGTCGATTAACATCCATTGAAGCAGATTTAGGTCGATTGTCACTTTGTGTTGATTGAAAATTTTCAAAGTCTATCTTCCTAATTTGAAGTCGGATTTCAACATTTCTTATATATTTTAGTGAGTTTGCATCTAAGTTTGTCAGATATCGTCGATTGACATCCATTCAAGCCCATTGAGGTTGATTTTCACTTTGTGTTGATTGAAAATTTTCAAAGTCTATCTTCCTAATTTGAAGTCGGATTTCAACATTTCTTATATGTTTGAGTGAGTTTGCATCTAAGTTTAACAGATATCGTCGATTAACATCCATTCAAGCCCATTGAGGTCGATTTTCACTTTGTGTTGATTGAAAATTTTCAAAGTCTATCTTCCCAATTTGAAGTCGAATTTCAACATTTCTCATATATTTGAGTGAGTTTGCATCTTACTTTGTCAGATATCGTCGATTAACATCCATTGAAGCCCATTGTGGTCGATGTTCACTTTGTGATGATTGAAAATTTTCAAAGTCTATCTTCCTAATTTGAAGTCGAATTTCAACATTTCTCATATATTTGAGTGAGTTTGCATCTAACTTTGTCAGATATCGTCGATTAACATCCATTGAAGTCCATTGAGGTCGATTTTCACTATGTGTTGATTGAAAATTTTCAAAGTCTATCTTCCTAATTTGAAGTCGAATTTCAACATTTCTTATATGTTTGGGTGAGTTTGCATCTAAGTTTAACAGATATCGTCGATTAACATCCATTCAAGCCCATTGAGGTCGATTTTCACTTTGTGTTGATTGAAAATTTTCAAAGTCTATCTTCCTAATTTGAAGTCGAATTTCAACATTTCGCATATATTTGAGTGAGTTTGCATCTAAGTTTGTCAGATATCGTCGATTAACATCCATTCAAGCCCATTGAGGTCGATATTCACTTTGTGTTGATTGAAAATTTTCAAAGTCTATCTTCCTAATTTGAAGTCGAATTTCAACATTTCTTATATATTTGAGTGAGTTTGCATCTTACTTGGTCAGATATCGTCGATTAACATCCATTGAAGCAGATTGAGGTCGATTGTCACTTTGTGTTGATTGAAAATTTTCAAAGTCTATCTTCCTAATTTGAAGTCGGATTTCAACATTTCTTATATATTTGAGTGAGTTTGCATCTAAGTTTGTCAGATATCGTCGATTGACATCCATTCAAGCCCATTGAGGTTGATTTTCACTTTGTGTTGATTGAAAATTTTCAAAGTCTATCTTCCTAATTTGAAGTCGGATTTCAACATTTCTTATATGTTTGAGTGAGTTTGCATCTAAGTTTAACAGATATCGTCGATTAACATCCACTCAAGCCCATTGAGGTCGATTTTCACTTTGTGTTGATTGAAAATTTTCAAAGTCTATCTTCCTAATTTGAAGTCGAATTTCAACATTTCTTATATATTTGAGTGAGTTTGCATCTTACTTGGTCAGATATCGTCGATTAACATCCATTGAAGCCCATTGTGGTCGATTTTCACTTTGTGTTGATTGAAAATTTTCAAAGTCTATCTTCCTAATTTGAAGTCGGATTTCAACATTCCTTATATATTTGAGTGAGTTTGCATCTTACTTGGTCAGATATCGTCGATTAACATCCATTGAAGCCCATTGTGGTCGATATTCACTTTGTGTTGATTGAAAATTTTCAAAGTCTATCTTCCTAATTTGAAGTCGGATTTCAACATTTCTTATATATTTGAGTGAGTTCGCATCTTACTTTGTCAGATATCGTCGATTAACATCCATTGAAGCAGATTGAGGTCGATTGTCACTTTGTGTTGATTGAAAATTTTCAAAGTCTATCTTCCTAATTTGAAGTCGAATTTCAACATTTCTTATATATTTGAGTGAGTTTGCATCTAAGTTTGTCAGATATCGTCGATTGACATCCATTCAAGCCCATTGAGGTCGATTTTCACTTTGTGTTGATTGAAAATTTTCAAAGTCTATCTTCCTAATTTGAAGTCGAATTTCAACATTTCTCATATATTTGAGTGAGTTTGCATCTAAGTTTGTCAGATATCGTCGATTAACATCCATTGAAGCCCATTGTGGTCGATTTTCACTTTGTGTTGATTGAAAATTTTCAAAGTCTATCTTCCTAATTTGAAGTCGAATTTCAACATTTCTTATATATTTGAGTGAGTTTGCATCTTACTTGGTCAGATATCGTCGATTAACATCCATTGAAGCCCATTGTGGTCGATTTTCACTTTGTGTTGATTGAAAATTTTCAAAGTCTATCTTCCTAATTTGAAGTCGAATTTCAACATTTCTCATATATTTGAGTGAGTTTGCATCTTACTTGGTCAGATATCGTCGATTAACATCCATTGAAGCCCATTGTGGTCGATTTTCACTTTGTGTTGATTGAAAATTTTCAAAGTCTATCTTCCTAATTTGAAGTCGAATTTCAACATTTCTCATATATTTGAGTGAGTTTGCATCTAAGTTTGTCAGATATCGTCGATTAACATCCATTGAAGCCCATTGTGGTCGATTTTCACTTTGAGTTGATTGAAAATTTTCAAAGTCTATCTTCCTAATTTGAAGTCGGATTTCAACATTTCTTATATATTTGAGTGAGTTCGCATCTTACTTTGTCAGATATCGTCGATTAACATCCATTGAAGCAGATTGAGGTCGATTGTCACTTTGTGTTGATTGAAAATTTTCAAAGTCTATCTTCCTAATTTGAAGTCGAATTTCAACATTTCTTATATATTTGAGTGAGTTTGCATCTAAGTTTGTCAGATATCGTCGATTGACATCCATTCAAGCCCATTGAGGTCGATTTTCACTTTGTGTTGATTGAAAATTTTCAAAGTCTATCTTCCTAATTTGAAGTCGAATTTCAACATTTCTCATATATTTGAGTGAGTTTGCATCTAAGTTTGTCAGATATCGTCGATTAACATCCATTGAAGCCCATTGTGGTCGATTTTCACTTTGTGTTGATTGAAAATTTTCAAAGTCTATCTTCCTAATTTGAAGTCGAATTTCAACATTTCTTATATATTTGAGTGAGTTTGCATCTAAGTTTGTCAGATATCGTCGATTGACATCCATTCAAGCCCATTGAGGTCGATTTTCACTTTGTGTTGATTGAAAATTTTCAAAGTCTATCTTCCTAATTTGAAGTCGAATTTCAACATTTCTCATATATTTGAGTGAGTTTGCATCTTACTTGGTCAGATATCGTCGATTAACATCCATTGAAGCCCATTGTGGTCGATTTTCACTTTGTGTTGATTGAAAATTTTCAAAGTCTATCTTCCTAATTTGAAGTCGGATTTCAACATTCCTTATATATTTGAGTGAGTTTGCATCTTACTTTGCCGGTATCGTCGATTAACATCCATTGAAGCAGATTGAGGTCGATTGTCACTTTGTGTTGATTGAAAATTTTCAAAGTCTATCTTCCTAATTTGAAGTCGGATTTCAACATTTCTTATATATTTTAGTGAGTTTGCATCTAAGTTTGTCAGATATCGTCGATTGACATCCATTCAAGCCCATTGAGGTTGATTTTCACTTTGTGTTGATTGAAAATTTTCAAAGTCTATCTTCCTAATTTGAAGTCGGATTTCAACATTTCTTATATGTTTGAGTGAGTTTGCATCTAAGTTTAACAGATATCGTCGATTAACATCCATTCAAGCCCATTGAGGTCGATTTTCACTTTGTGTTGATTGAAAATTTTCAAAGTCTATCTTCCTAATTTGAAGTCGAATTTCAACATTTCGCATATATTTGAGTGAGTTTGCATCTAAGTTTGTGAGATATCGTCGATTAACATCCATTCAAGCCCATTGAGGTCGATTTTCACTTTGTGTTGATTGAAAATTTTCAAAGTCTATCTTCCTAATTTGAAGTCGAATTTCAACATTTCTTATATATTTGAGTGAGTTTGCATCTTACTTGGTCAGATATCGTCGATTAACATCCATTGAAGCCCATTGTGGTCGATATTCACTTTGTGTTGATTGAAAATTTTCAAAGTCTATCTTCCTAATTTGAAGTCGGATTTCAACATTTCTTATATATTTGAGTGAGTTCGCATCTTACTTTGTCAGATATCGTCGATTAACATCCATTGAAGCAGATTGAGGTCGATTGTCACTTTGTGTTGATTGAAAATTTTCAAAGTCTATCTTCCTAATTTGAAGTCGAATTTCAACATTTCTTATATATTTGAGTGAGTTTGCATCTAAGTTTGTCAGATATCGTCGATTGACATCCATTCAAGCCCATTGAGGTCGATTTTCACTTTGTGTTGATTGAAAATTTTCAAAGTCTATCTTCCTAATTTGAAGTCGAATTTCAACATTTCTCATATATTTGAGTGAGTTTGCATCTAAGTTTGTCAGATATCGTCGATTGACATCCATTCAAGCCCATTGAGGTCGATTTTCACTTTGTGTTGATTGAAAATTTTCAAAGTCTATCTTCCTAATTTAAAGTCGAATTTCAACATTTCTCATATATTTGAGTGAGTTTGCATCTTACTTTGTCAGATATCGTCGATTAACATCCATTGAAGCCCATTGTGGTCGATGTTCACTTTGTGATGATTGAAAATTTTCAAAGTCTATCTTCCTAATTTGAAGTCGAATTTCAACATTTCTCATATATTTGAGTGAGTTTGCATCTAACTTTGTCAGATATCGTCGATTAACATCCATTGAAGCCCATTGAGGTCGATTTTCACTTTGTGTTGATTGAAAATTTTCAAAGTCTATCTTCCTAATTTGAAGTCGAATTTCAAAATTTCTTATATATTTGAGTGAGTTTGCATCTTACTTTGTCAGATATCGTCGATTAACATCCATTGAAGCCCATTGAGGTCGATTATCACTTTGTGTTGATTGAAAATTTTCAAAGTCTATCTTCCTAATTTTAAATCGAATTTCAACATTTCTTATATATTTGAGTGAGTTTGCATCTAAGTTTGTCAGATATCGTCGATTGACATCCATTCAAGCCCATTGAGGTCGATTTTCACTTTGTGTTGATTGAAAATTTTCAAAGTCTATCTTCTTAATTTGAAGTCGAATTTCAACATTTCTTATATATTTGAGTGAGTTTGCATCTAACTTTGTCAGATATCGTCGATTAACATCCAGTCAAGCCCATTGAGGTCGATTTTCACTTTGTGTTGATTGAAAATTTTCAAAGTCTATCTTCCTAATTTGAAGTCGAATTTCAACCTTTCTTCATATATTTGAGTGAGTTTGCATCTAACTTTGTCAGATATCGTCGATTAACATCCATTGAAGTCCATTGAGGTCGATTTTCACTATGTGTTGATTGAAAATTTTCAAAGTCTATCTTCCTAATTTGAAGTCGAATTTCAACATTTCTTATATATTTGAGTGAGTTTGCATCTAAGTTTGTCAGATATCGTCGATTGACATCCATTCAAGCCCATTGAGGTCGATTTTCACTTTGTGTTGATTGAAAATTTTCAAAGTCTATCTTCCTAATTTGAAGTCGAATTTCAACATTACTCATATATTTGAGTGAGTTTGCATCTAAGTTTGTCAGATATCGTCGATTAACATCCATTCAAGCCCATTGAGGTTGATTTTCACTTTGTGTTGATTGAAAATTTTCAAAGTCTATCTTCCTAATTTGAAGTCGGATTTCAACATTTCTTATATGTTTGAGTGAGTTTGCATCTAAGTTTAACAGATATCGTCGATTAACATCCATTCAAGCCCATTGAGGTCGATTTTCACTTTGTGTTGATTGAAAATTTTCAAAGTCTATCTTCCTAATTTGAAGTCGAATTTCAACATTTCGCATATATTTGAGTGAGTTTGCATCTAAGTTTGTGAGATATCGTCGATTAACATCCATTCAAGCCCATTGAGGTCGATTTTCACTTTGTGTTGATTGAAAATTTTCAAAGTCTATCTTCCTAATTTGAAGTCGAATTTCAACATTTCTTATATATTTGAGTGAGTTTGCATCTTACTTGGTCAGATATCGTCGATTAACATCCATTGAAGCCCATTGTGGTCGATTTTCACTTTGTGTTGATTGAAAATTTTCAAAGTCTATCTTCCTAATTTGAAGTCGGATTTCAACATTTCTTATATATTTGAGTGAGTTTGCATCTTACTTTGTCAGATATCGTCGATTAACATCCATTGAAGCAGATTGAGGTCGATTGTCACTTTGTGTTGATTGAAAATTTTCAAAGTCTATCTTCCTAATTTGAAGTCGAATTTCAACATTTCTTATATATTTGAGTGAGTTTGCATCTAAGTTTGTCAGATATCGTCGATTAACATCCATTCAAGCCCATTGAGGTCGATTTTCACTTTGTGTTGATTGAAAATTTTTAAAGTCTATCTTCCTAATTTGAAGTCGGATTTCAACATTTCTTATATGTTTGAGTGAGTTTGCATCTAAGTTTAACAGATATCGTCGATTAACATCCATTCAAGCCCATTGAGGTCGATTTTCACTTTGTGTTGATTGAAAATTTTCAAAGTCTATCTTCCTAATTTGAAGTCGAATTTCAACATTTCGCATATATTTGAGTGAGTTTGCATCTAAGTTTGTGAGATATCGTCGATTAACATCCATTCAAGCCCATTGAGGTCGATTTTCACTTTGTGTTGATTGAAAATTTTCAAAGTCTATCTTCCTAATTTGAAGTCGAATTTCAACATTTCTTATATATTTGAGTGAGTTTGCATCTTACTTGGTCAGATATCGTCGATTAACATCCATTGAAGCCCATTGTGGTCGATATTCACTTTGTGTTGATTGAAAATTTTCAAAGTCTATCTTCCTAATTTGAAGTCGGATTTCAACATTTCTTATATATTTGAGTGAGTTCGCATCTTACTTTGTCAGATATCGTCGATTAACATCCATTGAAGCAGATTGAGGTCGATTGTCACTTTGTGTTGATTGAAAATTTTCAAAGTCTATCTTCCTAATTTGAAGTCGAATTTCAACATTTCTTATATATTTGAGTGAGTTTGCATCTAAGTTTGTCAGATATCGTCGATTGACATCCATTCAAGCCCATTGAGGTCGATTTTCACTTTGTGTTGATTGAAAATTTTCAAAGTCTATCTTCCTAATTTGAAGTCGAATTTCAACATTTCTCATATATTTGAGTGAGTTTGCATCTAAGTTTGTCAGATATCGTCGATTGACATCCATTCAAGCCCATTGAGGTCGATTTTCACTTTGTGTTGATTGAAAATTTTCAAAGTCTATCTTCCTAATTTAAAGTCGAATTTCAACATTTCTCATATATTTGAGTGAGTTTGCATCTTACTTTGTCAGATATCGTCGATTAACATCCATTGAAGCCCATTGTGGTCGATGTTCACTTTGTGATGATTGAAAATTTTCAAAGTCTATCTTCCTAATTTGAAGTCGAATTTCAACATTTCTCATATATTTGAGTGAGTTTGCATCTAACTTTGTCAGATATCGTCGATTAACATCCATTGAAGCCCATTGAGGTCGATTTTCACTTTGTGTTGATTGAAAATTTTCAAAGTCTATCTTCCTAATTTGAAGTCGAATTTCAAAATTTCTTATATATTTGAGTGAGTTTGCATCTTACTTTGTCAGATATCGTCGATTAACATCCATTGAAGCCCATTGAGGTCGATTATCACTTTGTGTTGATTGAAAATTTTCAAAGTCTATCTTCCTAATTTTAAATCGAATTTCAACATTTCTTATATATTTGAGTGAGTTTGCATCTAAGTTTGTCAGATATCGTCGATTGACATCCATTCAAGCCCATTGAGGTCGATTTTCACTTTGTGTTGATTGAAAATTTTCAAAGTCTATCTTCTTAATTTGAAGTCGAATTTCAACATTTCTTATATATTTGAGTGAGTTTGCATCTAACTTTGTCAGATATCGTCGATTAACATCCAGTCAAGCCCATTGAGGTCGATTTTCACTTTGTGTTGATTGAAAATTTTCAAAGTCTATCTTCCTAATTTGAAGTCGAATTTCAACCTTTCTTCATATATTTGAGTGAGTTTGCATCTAACTTTGTCAGATATCGTCGATTAACATCCATTGAAGTCCATTGAGGTCGATTTTCACTATGTGTTGATTGAAAATTTTCAAAGTCTATCTTCCTAATTTGAAGTCGAATTTCAACATTTCTTATATATTTGAGTGAGTTTGCATCTAAGTTTGTCAGATATCGTCGATTGACATCCATTCAAGCCCATTGAGGTCGATTTTCACTTTGTGTTGATTGAAAATTTTCAAAGTCTATCTTCCTAATTTGAAGTCGAATTTCAACATTACTCATATATTTGAGTGAGTTTGCATCTAAGTTTGTGAGATATCGTCGATTAACATCCATTCAAGCCCATTGAGGTTGATTTTCACTTTGTGTTGATTGAAAATTTTCAAAGTCTATCTTCCTAATTTGAAGTCGGATTTCAACATTTCTTATATGTTTGAGTGAGTTTGCATCTAAGTTTAACAGATATCGTCGATTAACATCCATTCAAGCCCATTGAGGTCGATTTTCACTTTGTGTTGATTGAAAATTTTCAAAGTCTATCTTCCTAATTTGAAGTCGAATTTCAACATTTCGCATATATTTGAGTGAGTTTGCATCTAAGTTTGTGAGATATCGTCGATTAACATCCATTCAAGCCCATTGAGGTCGATTTTCACTTTGTGTTGATTGAAAATTTTCAAAGTCTATCTTCCTAATTTGAAGTCGAATTTCAACATTACTCATATATTTGAGTGAGTTTGCATCTAAGTTTGTCAGATATCGTCGAATAACATCCATTCAAGCCCATTGAGGTTGATTTTCACTTTGTGTTGATTGAAAATTTTCAAAGTCTATCTTCCTAATTTGAAGTCGGATTTCAACATTTCTTATATGTTTGAGTGAGTTTGCATCTAAGTTTGTCAGATATCGTCGATTGACATCCATTCAAGCCCATTGAGGTCGATTTTCACTTTGTGTTGATTGAAAATTTTCAAAGTCTATCTTCCTAATTTGAAGTCGAATTTCAACATTACTCATATATTTGAGTGAGTTTGCATCTAAGTTTGTCAGATATCGTCGATTAACATCCATTCAAGCCCATTGAGGTTGATTTTCACTTTGTGTTGATTGAAAATTTTCAAAGTCTATCTTCCTAATTTGAAGTCGGATTTCAACATTTCTTATATGTTTGAGTGAGTTTGCATCTAAGTTTAACAGATATCGTCGATTAACATCCATTCAAGCCCATTGAGGTCGATTTTCACTTTGTGTTGATTGAAAATTTTCAAAGTCTATCTTCCTAATTTGAAGTCGAATTTCAACATTTCGCATATATTTGAGTGAGTTTGCATCTAAGTTTGTGAGATATCGTCGATTAACATCCATTCAAGCCCATTGAGGTCGATTTTCACTTTGTGTTGATTGAAAATTTTCAAAGTCTATCTTCCTAATTTGAAGTCGAATTTCAACATTTCTTATATATTTGAGTGAGTTTGCATCTTACTTGGTCAGATATCGTCGATTAACATCCATTGAAGCCCATTGTGGTCGATTTTCACTTTGTGTTGATTGAAAATTTTCAAAGTCTATCTTCCTAATTTGAAGTCGGATTTCAACATTTCTTATATATTTGAGTGAGTTTGCATCTTACTTTGTCAGATATCGTCGATTAACATCCATTGAAGCAGATTGAGGTCGATTGTCACTTTGTGTTGATTGAAAATTTTCAAAGTCTATCTTCCTAATTTGAAGTCGAATTTCAACATTTCTTATATATTTGAGTGAGTTTGCATCTAAGTTTGTCAGATATCGTCGATTAACATCCATTCAAGCCCATTGAGGTCGATTTTCACTTTGTGTTGATTGAAAATTTTCAAAGTCTATCTTCCTAATTTGAAGTCGAATTTCAACATTTCGCATATATTTGAGTGAGTTTGCATCTAAGTTTGTGAGATATCGTCGATTAACATCCATTCAAGCCCATTGAGGTCGATTTTCACTTTGTGTTGATTGAAAATTTTCAAAGTCTATCTTCCTAATTTGAAGTCGAATTTCAACATTTCTTATATATTTGAGTGAGTTTGCATCTTACTTGGTCAGATATCGTCGATTAACATCCATTGAAGCCCATTGTGGTCGATTTTCACTTTGTGTTGATTGAAAATTTTCAAAGTCTATCTTCCTAATTTGAAGTCGGATTTCAACATTTCTTATATATTTGAGTGAGTTTGCATCTAAGTTTGTCAGATATCGTCGATTGACATCCATTCAAGCCCATTGAGGTCGATTTTCACTTTGTGTTGATTGAAAATTTTCAAAGTCTATCTTCCTAATTTGAAGTCGAATTTCAACATTTCTTATATATTTGAGTGAGTTTGCATCTAAGTTTGTCAGATATCGTCGATTAACATCCATTCAAGCCCATTGAGGTCGATTTTCACTTTGTGTTGATTGAAAATTTTCAAAGTCTATCTTCCTAATTTGAAGTCGAATTTTAACATTTCTCATATAGTTGAGTGAGTTTGCATCTAAGTTTGTCAGATATCGTCGATTAACATCCATTCAAGCCCATTGAGGTCGATTTTCACTTTGTGTTGATTGAAAATTTTCAAAGTCTATCTTCCTAATTTGAAGTCGGATTTCAACATTTCTTATATATTTTAGTGAGTTTGCATCTAAGTTTGTCAGATATCGTCGATTGACATCCATTCAAGCCCATTGAGGTCGATTTTCACTTTGTGTTGATTGAAAATTTTCAAAGTCTATCTTCCTAATTTGAAGTCAAATTTCAACATTTCTCATATATTTGAGTGAGTTTGCATCTTACTTTGTCAGATATTGTCGATTAACATCCGTTGAAGCCCATTGTGGTCGATGTTCACTTTGTGATGATTGAAAATTTTCAAAGTCTATCTTCCTAATTTGAAGTCGAATTTCAACATTTCTCATATATTTGAGTGAGTTTGCATCTAACTTTGTTAGATATCGTCGATTAACATCCGTTGAAGCCCATTGATGTCGATTATCACTTGTGTTGAAAGAAAATTTTCAACGTCTATCTTCCTAATTTGAAGTCGAATTTCAACACTTCTTATATATTTGAGTGAGTTTGCATCTAACTTTGTCAGATATCATCGATTAACATCCATTGAAGCCCATTGAGGTCGATTTTCACTTTGTGTTGATTGAAAATTTTCAAAGTCTATCTTCCTAATTTGAAGTCGGATTTCAACATTTCTTATATATTTGAGTGAGTTTGCATCTTACTTTGTCAGATATCGTCGATTAACATCCATTGAAGCAGATTGAGTTCGATTGTCACTTTGTGTTGATTGAAAATTTTCAAAGTCTATCTTCCTAATTTGAAGTCGAATTTCAACATTTCTTATATATTTGAGTGAGTTTGCATCTAAGTTTGTCAGATATCGTCGATTAACATCCATTCAAGCCCATTGAGGTCGATTTTCACTTTGTGTTGATTGAAAATTTTCAAAGTCTATCTTCCTAATTTGAAGTCGAATTTCAACATTTCTCATATATTTGAGTGAGTTTGCATCTTACTTTGTCAGATATCGTCTATTAACATCCATTGAAGCCCATTGTGGTCGATGTGCACTTTGTGTTGATCGAAAATTTTCAAAGTCTATCTTCCTAATTTGAAGTCGAATTTCAACATTTTTTATATATTTGAGTGAGTTTGCATCTAAGTTTGTCAGATATAGTCGATTAACATCCATTCAAGCCCATTGAGGTTGATTTTCACTTTGTGTTGATTGAAAATTTTCAAAGTCTATCTTCCTAATTTGAAGTCGGATTTCAACATTTCTTATATGTTTGAGTGAGTTTGCATCTAAGTTTAACAGATATCGTCGATTAACATCCATTCAAGCCCATTGAGGTCGATTTTCACTTTGTGTTGATTGAAAATTTTCAAAGTCTATCTTCCTAATTTGAAGTCGAATTTCAACATTTCGCATATATTTTAGTGAGTTTGCATCTAAGTTTGTGAGATATCGTCGATTAACATCCATTCAAGCCCATTGAGGTCGATTTTCACTTTGTGTTGATTGAAAATTTTCAAAGTCTATCTTCCTAATTTGAAGTCGAATTTCAACATTTCTTATATATTTGAGTGAGTTTGCATCTTACTTGGTCAGATATCGTCGATTAACATCCATTGAAGCCCATTGTGGTCGATATTCACTTTGTGTTGATTGAAAATTTTCAAAGTCTATCTTCCTAATTTGAAGTCGGATTTCAACATTTCTTATATATTTGAGTGAGTTCGCATCTTACTTTGTCAGATATCGTCGATTAACATCCATTGAAGCAGATTGAGGTCGATTGTCACTTTGTGTTGATTGAAAATTTTCAAAGTCTATCTTCCTAATTTGAAGTCGAATTTCAACATTTCTTATATATTTGAGTGAGTTTGCATCTAAGTTTGTCAGATATCGTCGATTAACATCCATTCAAGCCCATTGAGGTCGATTTTCACTTTGTGTTGATTGAAAATTTTCAAAGTCTATCTTCCTAATTTGAAGTCGGATTTCAACATTTCTTATATATTTGAGTGAGTTTGCATCTTAGTTTGTCAGATATCGTCGATTGACATCCATTCAAGCCCATTGAGGTCGATTTTCACTTTGTGTTGATTGAAAATTTTCAAAGTCTATCTTCCTAATTTGAAGTCGGATTTCAACATTTCTTATATATTTGAGTGAGTTTGCATCTTACTTTGTCAGATATCGTCGATTAACATCCATTGAAGCAGATTGAGTTCGATTGTCACTTTGTGTTGATTGAAAATTTTCAAAGTCTATCTTCCTAATTTGAAGTCGAATTTCAACATTTCTTATATATTTGAGTGAGTTTGCATCTAAGTTTGTCAGATATCGTCGATTAACATCCATTCAAGCCCATTGAGGTCGATTTTCACTTTGTGTTGATTGAAAATTTTCAAAGTCTATCTTCCTAATTTGAAGTCGAATTTCAACATTTCTCATATATTTGAGTGAGTTTGCATCTTACTTTGTCAGATATCGTCTATTAACATCCATTGAAGCCCATTGTGGTCGATGTGCACTTTGTGTTGATCGAAAATATTCAAAGTCTATCTTCCTAATTTGAAGTCTAATTTCAACATTTTTTATATATTTGAGTGAGTTTGCATCTAAGTTTGTCAGATATAGTCGATTAACATCCATTGAAGCCCATTGAGGTCGATTTTCACTTTGTGTTGATTGAAAATTTTCAAAGTCTATCTTCCTAATTTGAAGTCGAATTTCAACATTTCTTATATATTTGAGTGAGTTTGCATCTAAGTTTGTCAGATATCGTCGATTAACATCCATTCAAGCCCATTGAGGTCGATTTTCACTTTGTGTTGATTGAAAATTTTCAAAGTCTATCTTCCTAATTTGAAGTCGAGTTTCAACATTTCTCATATATTTGAGTGAGTTTGCATCTTACTTTGTCAAATATCGTCGATTAACATCCATTGAAGCCCATTGTGGTCGATGTTCACTTTGTGTTGATTGAAAATTTTCAAAGTCTATCTTCCTAATTTGAAGTCGAATTTCAACATTTCTTATATATTTGAGTGAGTTTGCATCTTACTTTGTCAGATATCGTTGATTATGTTCCATTGAAGCCCATTGAGGTCGATTGTCACTTTGTGTTGATTGAAAATTTTCAAAGTCTATCTTCCTAATTTGAAGTCGAATTTCAACATTTCTTATATATTTGAGTGAGTTTGCATCTAACTTTGTCAGATATCATCGATTAACATCCATTGAAGCCCATTGAGGTCCTTTTTCACTTTGTGTTGATTGAAAATTTTCAAAGTCTATCTTCCTAATTTGAAGTCGAATTTCAACATTTCTTATATATTTGAGAGAGTTTGCATCTAAGTTTGTCAGATATCGTCGATTAACATCCATTCAAGCCCATTGAGGTCGATTTTCACTTGTGTTGAAAGAAAATTTTCAACGTCTATCTTCCTAATTTGAAGTCGAATTTCAACACTTCTTATATATTTGAGTGAGTTTGCATCTAACTTTGTCAGATATCATCGATTAACATCCATTGAAGCCCATTGAGGTCGATTTTCACTTTGTGTTGATTGAAAATTTTCAAAGTCTATCTTCCTAATTTGAAGTCGAATTTCAACATTTCTTATATATTTGAGTGAGTTTGCATCTAAGTTTGTCAGATATCGTCGATTGACGTCCATTCAAGCCCATTGAGGTCGATTTTCACTTTGTGTTGATTGAAAATTTTCAAAGTCTATCTTCTTAATTTGAAGTCGAATTTCAACATTTCTTATATATTTGAGTGAGTTTGCATCTAACTTTGTCAGATATCGTCGATTAACATCCAGTCAAGCCCATTGAGGTCGATTTTCACTTTGTGTTGATTGAAAATTTTCAAAGTCTATCTTCCTAATTTGAAGTCGAATTTCAACATTTCTTATATATTTGAGTGAGTTTGCATCTTACTTTGTCAAATATCGTCGATTAACATCCATTGAAGCCCATTGTGGTCGATGTTCACTTTGTGTTGATTGAAAATTTTCAAAGTCTATCTTCCTAATTTGAAGTCGAATTTCAACATTTCTTATATATTTGAGTGATTTTGCATCTTACTTTGTCAGATATCGTTGATTATGTTCCATTGAAGCACATTGAGGTCGATTGTCACTTTGTGTTGATTGAAAATTTTCAAAGTCTATCTTCCTAATTTGAAGTCGAATTTCAACATTTCTTATATATTTGAGTGAGTTTGCATCTAACTTTGTCAGATATCATCGATTAACATCCATTGAAGCCCATTGAGGTCCTTTTTCACTTTGTGTTGATTGAAAATTTTCAAAGTCTATCTTCCTAATTTGAAGTCGAATTTCAACATTTCTTATATATTTGAGAGAGTTTGCATCTAAGTTTGTCAGATATCGTCGATTAACATCCATTCAAGCCTATTGAGGTCGATTTTCACTTGTGTTGAAAGAAAATTTTCAACGTCTATCTTCCTAATTTGAAGTCGAATTTCAACACTTCTTATATATTTGAGTGAGTTTGCATCTAACTTTGTCAGATATCATCGATTGACATCCATTCAAGCCCATTGAGGTCGATTTTCACTTTGTGTTGATTGAAAATTTTCAATGTCTATCTTCTTAATTTGAAGTCGAATTTCAACATTTCTTATATATTTGAGTGAGTTTGCATCTAACTTTTTCAGATAACGTCGATTAACATCCAGTCAAGCCCATTGAGGTCGATTTTCACTTTGTGTTGATTGAAAATTTTCAAAGTCTATCTTCCTAATTTGAAGTCGAATTTCAACATTTCGCATATATTTGAGTGAGTTTGCATCTAAGTTTGTGAGATATCGTCGATTAACATCCATTCAAGCCCATTGAGGTCGATTTTCACTTTGTGTTGATTGAAAATTTTCAAAGTCTATCTTCCTAATTTGAAGTCGAATTTCAACATTTCTTATATATTTGAGTGAGTTTGCATCTTACTTTGTCAAATATCGTCGATTAACATCCATTGAAGCCCATTGTGGTCGATGTTCACTTTGTGTTGATTGAAAATTTTCAAAGTCTATCTTCCTAATTTGAAGTCGAATTTCAACATTTCTTATATATTTGAGTGATTTTGCATCTTACTTTGTCAGATATCGTTGATTATGTTCCATTGAAGCACATTGAGGTCGATTGTCACTTTGTGTTGATTGAAAATTTTCAAAGTCTATCTTCCTAATTTGAAGTCGAATTTCAACATTTCTTATATATTTGAGTGAGTTTGCATCTAACTTTGTCAGATATCATCGATTAACATCCATTGAAGCCCATTGAGGTCCTTTTTCACTTTGTGTTGATTGAAAATTTTCAAAGTCTATCTTCCTAATTTGAAGTCGAATTTCAACATTTCTTATATATTTGAGAGAGTTTGCATCTAAGTTTGTCAGATATCGTCGATTAACATCCATTCAAGCCTATTGAGGTCGATTTTCACTTGTGTTGAAAGAAAATTTTCAACGTCTATCTTCCTAATTTGAAGTCGAATTTCAACACTTCTTATATATTTGAGTGAGTTTGCATCTAACTTTGTCAGATATCATCGATTGACATCCATTCAAGCCCATTGAGGTCGATTTTCACTTTGTGTTGATTGAAAATTTTCAATGTCTATCTTCTTAATTTGAAGTCGAATTTCAACATTTCTTATATATTTGAGTGAGTTTGCATCTAACTTTTTCAGATAACGTCGATTAACATCCAGTCAAGCCCATTGAGGTCGATTTTCACTTTGTGTTGATTGAAAATTTTCAAAGTCTATCTTCCTAATTTGAAGTCGAATTTCAACATTTCTTATATGTTTGAGTGAGTTTGCATCTAAGTTTAACAGATATCGTCGATTAACATCCATTCAAGCCCATTGAGGTCGATTTTCACTTTGTGTTGATTGAAAATTTTCAAAGTCTATCTTCCTAATTTGAAGTCGAATTTCAACATTTCGCATATATTTGAGTGAGTTTGCATCTAAGTTTGTCAGATATCGTCGATTAACATCCATTCAAGCCCATTGAGGTCGATTTTCACTTATGTTGAAAGAAAATTTTCAACGTCTATCTTCCTAATTTGGAGTCGAATTTCAACACTTCTTATATATTTGAGTGAGTTTGCATCTAACTTTGTCAGATATCATCGATTAACATCCATTGAAGCCCATTGAGGTCGATTTTCACTTTGTGTTGATTGAAAATTTTCAAAGTCTATCTTCCTAATTTGAAGTCGAATTTCAACATTTCTTATATATTTGAGTGAGTTTGCATCTAACTTTGTCAGATATCATCGATTAACATCCATTGAAGCCCATTGAGGTCGATTTTCACTTTGTGTTGATTGAAAATTTTCAAAGTCTATCTTCCTAATTTGAAGTCGAATTTCAACATTTCTCATATATTTGAGTGAGTTTGCATCTAACTTTGTCAGATATCGTCGATTAACATCCATTGAAGCCCATTGAGGTCGATTATCACTTTGTGTTGATTGAAAATTTTCAAAGTCTATCTTCCTAATTTGAAGTCGAATTTCAACATTTCTTATATATTTGAGTGAGTTTGCATCTAACTTTGTCAGATATCATCGATTAACATCCATTGAAGCCCATTGAGGTCCTTTTTCACTTTGTGTTGATTGAAAATTTTCAAAGTCTATCTTCCTAATTTGAAGTCGAATTTCAACATTTCTTATATATTTGAGAGAGTTTGCATCTAAGTTTGTCAGATATCGTCGATTAACATCCATTCAAGCCCATTGAGGTCGATTTTCACTTTGTGTTGAAAGAAAATTTTCAACGTCTATCTTCCTAATTTGAAGTCGAATTTCAACATTTCTTATATATTTGAGTGAGTTTGCATCTTACTTTGTCAGATATCGTCGATTAACATCCATTGAAGCCCATTGAGGTCGATTATCACTTTGTGTTGATTGAAAATTTTCAAAGTCTATCTTCCTAATTTTAAGTCGAATTTCAACATTTCTTATATATTTGAGTGAGTTTGCATCTTACTTTGTCAGATATCGTCGATTAACATCCATTGAAGCCCATTGAGGTCGATTATCACTTTGTGTTGATTGAAAATTTTCAAAGTCTATCTTCCTAATTTTAAGTCGAATTTCAACATTTCTTATATATTTGAGTGAGTTTGCATCTAAGTTTGTCAGATATCGTCGATTGACATCCATTCAAGCCCATTGAGGTCGATTATCACTTTGTGTTGATTGAAAATTTTCAAAGTCTATCTTCCTAATTTGAAGTCGAATTTCAACATTTCTTATATATTTGAGTGAGTTTGCATCTAACTTTGTCAGATATCATCGATTAACATCCATTGAAGCCCATTGAGGTCCTTTTTCACTTTGTGTTGATTGAAAATTTTCAAAGTCTATCTTCCTAATTTGAAGTCGAATTTCAACATTTCTTATATATTTGAGTGAGTTTGAATCTTAGTTTGTCAGATATCGTCGATTGACATCCATTCAAGCCCATTGAGGTCGATTATCACTTTGTGTTGATTGAAAATTTTCAAAGTCTATCTTCCTAATTTGAAGTCGAATTTCAACATTTCTTATATATTTGAGTGAGTTTGAATCTAACTTTGTCAGATATCATCGATTAACATCCATTGAAGCCCATTGAGGTCCTTTTTCACTTTGTGTTGATTGAAAATTTTCAAAGTCTATCTTCCTAATTTGAAGTCGAATTTCAACATTTCTTATATATTTGAGTGAGTTTGCATCTTAGTTTGTCAGATATCGTCGATTGACATCCATTCAAGCCCATTGAGGTCGATTTTCACTTTGTGTTGATTGAAAATTTTCAAAGTCTATCTTCCTAATTTGAAGTCGAATTTCAACATTTCTTATATATTTGAGTGAGTTTGCATCTAAGTTTGTCAGATATCGTCGATTAACATCCATTCAAGCCCATTGAGGTCGATTTTCACTTTGTGTTGAAAGAAAATTTTCAACGTCTATCTTCCTAATTTGAAGTCGAATTTCAACATTTCTTATATATTTGAGTGAGTTTGCATCTAAGTTTGTCAGATATCGTCGATTAACATCCATTCAAGCCCATTGAGGTCGATTTTCACTTTGTGTTGATTGAAAATTTTCAAAGTCTATCTTCCTAATTTGAAGTCGGATTTCAACATTTCTTATATATTTGAGTGAGTTTGCATCTTAGTTTGTCAGATATCGTCGATTGACATCCATTCAAGCCCATTGAGGTCGATTTTCACTTTGTGTTGATTGAAAATTTTCAAAGTCTATCTTCCTAATTTGAAGTCGAATTTCAACATTTCTTATATATTTGAGTGAGTTTGCATCTAAGTTTGTCAGATATCGTCGATTAACATCCATTCAAGCCCATTGAGGTCGATTTTCACTTTGTGTTGATTGAAAATTTTCAAAGTCTATCTTCCTAATTTGAAGTCGAATTTCAACATTTCTCATATATTTGAGTGAGTTTGCATCTAAGTTTGTCAGATATCGTCGATTAACATCCATTCAAGCCCATTGAGGTCGATTTTCACTTTGTGTTGATTGAAAATTTTCAAAGTCTATCTTCCTAATTTGAAGTCGGATTTCAACATTTCTTATATATTTTAGTGAGTTTGCATCTAAGTTTGTCAGATATCGTCGATTGACATCCATTCAAGCCCATTGAGGTCGATTTTCACTTTGTGTTGATTGAAAATTTTCAAAGTCTATCTTCCTAATTTGAAGTCGAATTTCAACATTTCTTATATGTTTGAGTGAGTTTGCATCTAAGTTTAACAGATATCGTCGATTAACATCCATTCAAGCCCATTGATGTCGATTTTCACTTTGTGTTGATTGAAAATTTTCAAAGTCTATCTTCCTAATTTGAAGTCGAATTTCAACATTTCGCATATATTTGAGTGAGTTTGCATCTAAGTTTGTCAGATATCGTCGATTAACATCCATTCAAGCCCATTGAGGTCGATTTTCACTTTGTGTTGATTGAAAATTTTCAAAGTCTATCTTCCTAATTTGAAGTCGAATTTCAACATTTCTTATATATTTGAGTGAGTTTGCATCTTACTTGGTCAGATATCGTCGATTAACATCCATTGAAGCCCATTGTGGTCGATTTTCACTTTGTGTTGATTGAAAATTTTCAAAGTCTATCTTCCTAATTTGAAGTCGGATTTCAACATTCCTTATATATTTGAGTGAGTTTGCATCTTACTTTGCCGGTATCGTCGATTAACATCCATTGAAGCAGATTGAGGTCGATTGTCACTTTGTGTTGATTGAAAATTTTCAAAGTCTATCTTCCTAATTTGAAGTCGAATTTCAACATTTCTTATATATTTGAGTGAGTTTGCATCTAAGTTTGTCAGATATCGTCGATTAACATCCATTCAAGCCCATTGAGGTCGATTTTCACTTTGTGTTGAAAGAAAACTTTCAACGTCTATCTTCCTAATTTGAAGTCGAATTTCAACATTTCTTATATATTTGAGTGAGTTTGCATCTAACTTTGTCAGATATCATCGATTAACATCCATTGAAGCCCATTGAGGTCGATTTTCACTTTGTGTTGATTGAAAATTTTCAAAGTCTATCTTCCTAATTTGAAGTCGAATTTCAACATTTCTTATATATTTGAGTGAGTTTGCATCTAACTTTGTCAGATATCATCGATTAACATCCATTGAAGCCCATTGAGGTCCTTTTTCACTTTGTGTTGAAAGAAAATTTTCAACGTCTATCTTCCTAATTTGAAGTCGAATTTCAACATTTCTTATATATTTGAGTGAGTTTGCATCTAACTTTGTCAGATATCATATCAAATATCGTCGAATAACATCCATTGAAGCCCATTGTGGTCGATGTTCACTTTGTGTTGATTGAAAATTTTCAAAGTCTATCTTCCTAATTTGAAGTCGAATTTCAACATTTCTTATATATTTGAGTGATTTTGCATCTTACTTTGTCAGATATCGTTGATTATGTTCCATTGAAGCCCATTGAGGTCGATTGTCACATTTCTTATATATTTGAGAGAGTTTGCATCTAAGTTTGTCAGATATCGTCGATTAACATCCATTCAAGCCCATTGAGGTCGATTTTCACTTGTGTTGAAAGAAAATTTTCTACGTCTATCTTCCTAATTTGAAGTCGAATTTCAACACTTCTTATATATTTGAGTGAGTTTGCATCTAACTTTGTCAGATATCATCGATTGACATCCATTCAAGCCCATTGAGGTCGATTTTCACTTTGTGTTGATTGAAAATTTTCAATGTCTATCTTCTTAATTTGAAGTCGAATTTCAACATTTCTTATATATTTGAGTGAGTTTGCATCTAACTTTGTCAGATAACGTCGATTAACATCCAGTCAAGCCCATTGAGGTCGATTTTCACTTTGTGTTGATTGAAAATTTTCAAAGTCTATCTTCCTAATTTGAAGTCGAATTTCAACATTTCTTATATGTTTGAGTGAGTTTGCATCTAAGTTTAACAGATATCGTCGATTAACATCCATTCAAGCCCATTGAGGTCGATTTTCACTTATGTTGAAAGAAAATTTTCAACGTCTATCTTCCTAATTTGGAGTCGAATTTCAACACTTCTTATATATTTGAGTGAGTTTGCATCTAACTTTGTCAGATATCATCGATTAACATCCATTGAAGCCCATTGAGGTCGATTTTCACTTTGTGTTGATTGAAAATTTTCAAAGTCTATCTTCCTAATTTGAAGTCGAATTTCAACATTTCTTATATATTTGAGTGAGTTTGCATCTTACTTTGTCAGATATCGTTGATTATGTTCCATTGAAGCCCAGTGAGGTCGATTGTCACTTTGTGTTGATTGAAAATTCTCAAAGTCTATCTTCCTAATTTGAAGTCGAATTTCAACATTTCTCATATATTTAAGTGAGTTTGCATCTAACTTTGTCAGATATCGTCGATTAACATCCATTGAAGCCCATTGAGGTCGATTATCACTTTGTGTTGATTGAAAATTTTCAAAGTCTATCTTCCTAATTTGAAGTCGAATTTCGACATTTCTTATATATTTGAGTGAGTTTGCATCTAACTTTGTCAGATATCATCGAATAACATCCATTGAAGCCCATTGAGGTCGATTTTCACTTTGTGTTGATTGAAAATTTTCAAAGTCTATCTTCCTAATTTGAAGTCGAATTTCAACATTTCTCATATATTTGAGTGAGTTTGCATCTAACTTTGTCAGATATCGTCGATTAACATCCATTGAAGCCCATTGAGGTCGATTATCACTTTGTGTTGATTGAAAATTTTCAAAGTCTATCTTCCTAATTTGAAGTCGAATTTCAACATTTCTTATATATTTGAGTGAGTTTGCATCTAAGTTTGTCAGATATCGTCGATTAACATCCATTCAAGCCCATTGAGGTCGATTTTCACTTTGTGTTGATTGAAAATTTTCAAAGTCTATCTTCCTAATTTGAAGTCGAATTTCAACATTTCTCATATATTTGAGTGAGTTTGCATCTAACTTTGTCAGATATCGTCGATTAACATCCATTGAAGCCCATTGAGGTCGATTTTCACTTGTGTTGAAAGAAAATTTTCAACGTCTATCTTCCTAATTTGAAGTCGAATTTCAACACTTCTTATATATTTGAGTGAGTTTGCATCTAAGTTTGTCAGATATCGTCGATTGACGTCCATTCAAGCCCATTGAGGTCGATTTTCACTTTGTGTTGATTGAAAATTTTCAAAGTCTATCTTCTTAATTTGAAGTCGAATTTCAACATTTCTTATATATTTGAGTGAGTTTGCATCTAACTTTGTCAGATATCGTCGATTAACATCCAGTCAAGCCCATTGAGGTCGATTTTCACTTTGTGTTGATTGAAAATTTTCAAAGTCTATCTTCCTAATTTGAAGTCGTATTTCAACATTTCTTATATATTTGAGTGAGTTTGCATCTTACTTTGTCAAATATCGTCGAATAACATCCATTGAAGCCCATTGTGGTCGATGTTCACTTTGTGTTGATTGAAAATTTTCAAAGTCTATCTTCCTAATTTGAAGTCGAATTTCAACATTTCTTATATATTTGAGTGATTTTGCATCTTACTTTGTCAGATATCGTTGATTATGTTCCATTGAAGCCCATTGAGGTCGATTGTCACTTTGTGTTGATTGAAAATTTTCAAAGTCTATCTTCCTAATTTGAAGTCGAATTTCAACATTTCTTATATATTTGAGTGAGTTTGCATCTAACTTTGTCAGATATCATCGATTAACATCCATTGAAGCCCATTGAGGTCCTTTTTCACTTTGTGTTGATTGAAAATTTTCAAAGTCTATCTTCCTAATTTGAAGTCGAATTTCAACATTTCTTATATATTTGAGAGAGTTTGCATCTAAGTTTGTCAGATATCGTCGATTAACATCCATTCAAGCCCATTGAGGTCGATTTTCACTTGTGTTGAAAGAAAATTTTCTACGTCTATCTTCCTAATTTGAAGTCGAATTTCAACACTTCTTATATATTTGAGTGAGTTTGCATCTAACTTTGTCAGATATCATCGATTGACATCCATTCAAGCCCATTGAGGTCGATTTTCACTTTGTGTTGATTGAAAATTTTCAATGTCTATCTTCTTAATTTGAAGTCGAATTTCAACATTTCTTATATATTTGAGTGAGTTTGCATCTAACTTTGTCAGATAACGTCGATTAACATCCAGTCAAGCCCATTGAGGTCGATTTTCACTTTGTGTTGATTGAAAATTTTCAAAGTCTATCTTCCTAATTTGAAGTCGAATTTCAACATTTCTTATATGTTTGAGTGAGTTTGCATCTAAGTTTATCAGATATCGTCGATTAACATCCATTCAAGCCCATTGAGGTCGATTTTCACTTATGTTGAAAGAAAATTTTCAACGTCTATCTTCCTAATTTGGAGTCGAATTTCAACACTTCTTATATATTTGAGTGAGTTTGCATCTAACTTTGTCAGATATCATCGATTAACATCCATTGAAGCCCATTGAGGTCGATTTTCACTTTGTGTTGATTGAAAATTTTCAAAGTCTATCTTCCTAATTTGAAGTCGAATTTCAACATTTCTTATATATTTGAGTGAGTTTGCATCTTACTTTGTCAGATATCGTTGATTATGTTCCATTGAAGCCCAGTGAGGTCGATTGTCACTTTGTGTTGATTGAAAATTCTCAAAGTCTATCTTCCTAATTTGAAGTCGAATTTCAACATTTCTCATATATTTAAGTGAGTTTGCATCTAACTTTGTCAGATATCGTCGATTAACATCCATTGAAGCCCATTGAGGTCGATTATCACTTTGTGTTGATTGAAAATTTTCAAAGTCTATCTTCCTAATTTGAAGTCGAATTTCGACATTTCTTATATATTTGAGTGAGTTTGCATCTAACTTTGTCAGATATCATCGATTAACATCCATTGAAGCCCATTGAGGTCGATTTTCACTTTGTGTTGATTGAAAATTTTCAAAGTCTATCTTCCTAATTTGAAGTCGAATTTCAACATTTCTCATATATTTGAGTGAGTTTGCATCTAACTTTGTCAGATATCGTCGATTAACATCCATTGAAGCCCATTGAGGTCGATTATCACTTTGTGTTGATTGAAAATTTTCAAAGTCTATCTTCCTAATTTGAAGTCGAATTTCGACATTTCTTATATATTTGAGTGAGTTTGCATCTAACTTTGTCAGATATCATCGATTAACATCCATTGAAGCCCATTGAGGTCGATTTTCACTTTGTGTTGATTGAAAATTTTCAAAGTCTATCTTCCTAATTTGAAGTCGAATTTCAACATTTCTCATATATTTGAGTGAGTTTGCATCTAACTTTGTCAGATATCGTCGATTAACATCCATTGAAGCCCATTGAGGTCGATTATCACTTTGTGTTGATTGAAAATTTTCAAAGTCTATCTTCCTAATTTGAAGTCGAATTTCGACATTTCTTATATATTTGAGTGAGTTTGCATCTAACTTTGTCAGATATCGTCGATTAACATCCATTGAAGCCCATTGAGGTCGATTATCACTTTGTGTTGATTGAAAATTTTCAAAGTCTATCTTCCTAATTTGAAGTCGAATTTCAACATTTCTTATATATTTGAGTGAGTTTGCATCTAACTTTGTCAGATATCGTCGATTAACATCCATTGAAGCCCATTGAGGTCGATTATCACTTTGTGTTGATTGAAAATTTTCAAAGTCTATCTTCCTAATTTGAAGTCGAATTTCGACATTTCTTATATATTTGAGTGAGTTTGCATCTAACTTTGTCAGATATCGTCGATTAACATCCATTCAAGCCCATTGAGGTCGATTTTCACTTTGTGTTGAAAGAAAATTTTCAACGTCTATCTTCCTAATTTGAAGTCGAATTTCAACATTTCTTATATATTTGAGTGAGTTTGCATCTAACTTTGTCAGATATCATCGATTAACATCCATTGAAGCCCATTGAGGTCGATTTTCACTTTGTGTTGATTGAAAATTTCCAAAGTCTATCTTCCTAATTTGAAGTCGAATTTCAAAATTTCTTATATATTTGAGTGAGTTTGCATCTTACTTTGTCAGATATCGTCGATTAACATCCATTGAAGCCCATTGAGGTCGATTATCACTTTGTGTTGATTGAAAATTTTCAAAGTCTATCTTCCTAATTTTAAGTCGAATTTCAACATTTCTTATATATTTGAGTGAGTTTGCATCTAAGTTTGTCAGATATCGTCGATTGACATCCATTCAAGCCCATTGAGGTCGATTATCACTTTGTGTTGATTGAAAATTTTCAAAGTCTATCTTCCTAATCTGAAGTCGAATTTCAACATTTCTTATATATTTGAGTGAGTTTGCATCTAACTTTGTCAGATATCATCGATTAACATCCATTGAAGCCCATTGAGGTCCTTTTTCACTTTGTGTTGATTGAAAATTTTCAAAGTCTATCTTCCTAATTTGAAGTCGAATTTCAACATTTCTTATATATTTGAGTGAGTTTGCATCTAACTTTGTCAGATATCATCGATTAACATCCATTGAAGCCCATTGAGGTCGATTTTCACTTTGTGTTGATTGAAAATTTTCAAAGTCTATCTTCCTAATTTGAAGTCGAATTTCAAAATTTCTTATATATTTGAGTGAGTTTGCATCTTACTTTGTCAGATATCGTCGATTAACATCCATTGAAGCAGATTGAGGTCGATTGTCACTTTGTGTTCATTGAAAATTTTCAAAGTCTATCTTCCTAATTTGAAGTCGAATTTCAACATTTCTTATATATTTGAGTGAGTTTGCATCTAAGTTTGTCAGATATCGTCGATTAACATCCATTCAAGCCCATTGAGGTCGATTTTCACTTTGTGTTGATTGAAAATTTTCAAAGTCTATCTTCCTAATTTGAAGTCGAATTTCAACCTTTCTTCATATATTTGAGTGAGTTTGCATCTAACTTTGTAAGATATCGTCGATTAACATCCATTGAAGTCCATTGAGGTCGATTTTCACTATGTGTTGATTGAAAATTTTCGAAGTCTATCTTCCTAATTTGAAGTCGAATTTCAACATTTCTTATATGTTTGAGTGAGTTTGCATCTAAGTTTAACAGATATCGTCGATTAACATCCATTCAAGCCCATTGATGTCGATTTTCACTTTGTGTTGATTGAAAATTTTCAAAGTCTATCTTCCTAATTTGAAGTCGAATTTCAACATTTCGCATATATTTGAGTGAGTTTGCATCTAAGTTTGTCAGATATCGTCGATTAACATCCATTCAAGCCCATTGAGGTCGATTTTCACTTTGTGTTGATTGAAAATTTTCAAAGTCTATCTTCCTAATTTGAAGTCGAATTTCAACATTTCTTATATATTTGAGTGAGTTTGCATCTTACTTGGTCAGATATCGTCGATTAACATCCATTGAAGCCCATTGTGGTCGATTTTCACTTTGTGTTGATTGAAAATTTTCAAAGTCTATCTTCCTAATTTGAAGTCGAATTTCAACATTTCTTATATATTTGAGTGAGTTTGCATCTAAGTTTGTCAGATATCGTCGATTAACATCCATTCAAGCCCATTGAGGTCGATTTTCACTTTGTGTTGATTGAAAATTTTCAAAGTCTATCTTCCTAATTTGAAGTCGAGTTTCAACATTTCTCATATATTTGAGTGAGTTTGCATCTTACTTTGTCAAATATCGTCGATTAACATCCATTGAAGCCCATTGTGGTCGATGTTCACTTTGTGTTGATTGAAAATTTTCAAAGTCTATCTTCCTAATTTGAAGTCGAATTTCAACATTTCTTATATATTTGAGTGAGTTTGCATCTTACTTTGTCAGATATCGTTGATTATGTTCCATTGAAGCCCATTGAGGTCGATTGTCACTTTGTGTTGATTGAAAATTTTCAAAGTCTATCTTCCTAATTTGAAGTCGAATTTCAACATTTCTTATATATTTGAGTGAGTTTGCATCTAACTTTGTCAGATATCATCGATTAACATCCATTGAAGCCCATTGAGGTCCTTTTTCACTTTGTGTTGATTGAAAATTTTCAAAGTCTATCTTCCTAATTTGAAGTCGAATTTCAAAATTTCTTATATATTTGAGTGAGTTTGCATCTTACTTTGTCAGATATCGTCGATTAACATCCATTGAAGCCCATTGAGGTCCTTTTTCACTTTGTGTTGATTGAAAATTTTCAAAGTCTATCTTCCTAATTTTAAGTCGAATTTCAACATTTCTTATATATTTGAGTGAGTTTGCATCTAAGTTTGTCAGATATCGTCGATTGACATCCATTCAAGCCCATTGAGGTCGATTATCACTTTGTGTTGATTGAAAATTTTCAAAGTCTATCTTCCTAATTTGAAGTCGAATTTCAACATTTCTTATATATTTGAGTGAGTTTGCATCTAAGTTTGTCAGATATCGTCGATTGACGTCCATTCAAGCCCATTGAGGTCGATTTTCACTTTGTGTTGATTGAAAATTTTCAAAGTCTATCTTCCTAATTTGAAGTCGAATTTCAACATTTCTCATATATTTGAGTGAGTTTGCATCTAACTTTGTCAGATATCATCGATTAACATCCATTGAAGCCCATTGAGGTCGATTTTCACTTTGTGTTGATTGAAAATTTTCAAAGTCTATCTTCCTAATTTGAAGTCGAATTTCAACATTTCTCATATATTTGAGTGAGTTTGCATCTAACTTTGTCAGATATCATCGATTAACATCCATTGAAGCCCATTGAGGTCCTTTTTCACTTTGTGTTGATTGAAAATTTTCAAAGTCTATCTTCCTAATTTGAAGTCGAATTCCAACATTTCGCATATATTTGAGTGAGTTTGCATCTAAGTTTGTCAGATATCATCGATTAACATCCATTCAAGCCCATTGAGGTCGATTTTCACTTTGTGTTGATTGAAAATTTTGAAAGTCTATCTTCCTAATTTGAAGTCGAATTTCAACATTTCTTATATATTTGAGTGAGTTTGCATCTTACTTTGTCAGATATCGTCGATTAACATCCATTGAAGCCCATTGTGGTCGATTTTCACTTTGTGTTGATTGAAAATTTTCAAAGTCTATCTTCCTAATTTGAAGTCGAATTTCAACATTCCTTATATATTTGAGAGAGTTTGCATCTAAGTTTGTCAGATATCGTCGATTAACATCCATTCAAGCCCATTGAGGTCGATTTTCACTTTGTGTTGAAAGAAAATTTTCAACGTCTATCTTCCTAATTTGAAGTCGAATTTCAACATTTCTTATATATTTGAGTGAGTTTGCATCTAACTTTGTCAGATATCATCGATTAACATCCATTGAAGCCCATTGAGGTCGATTTTCACTTTGTGTTGATTGAAAATTTTCAAAGTCTATCTTCCTAATTTGAAGTCGAATTTCAAAATTTCTTATATATTTGAGTGAGTTTGCATCTTACTTTGTCAGATATCGTCGATTAACATCCATTGAAGCCCATTGAGGTCGATTATCACTTTGTGTTGATTGGAAATTTTCAAAGTCTATCTTCCTAATTTTAAGTCGAATTTCAACATTTCTTATATATTTGAGTGAGTTTGCATCTAAGTTTGTCAGATATCGTCGATTGACATCCATTCAAGCCCATTGAGGTCGATTTTCACTTTGTGTTGATTGAAAATTTTCAAAGTCTATCTTCCTAATTTGAAGTCGAATTTCAACCTTTCTTCATATATTTGAGTGTTTGAGTGAGTTTGCATCTAACTTTGTCAGATATCATCGATTAACATCCATTGAAGTCCATTGAGGTCGATTTTCACTATGTGTTGATTGAAAATTTTCAAAGTCTATCTTCCTAATTTGAACTCGAATTTTAACATTTCTTATATGTTTGAGTGAGTTTGCATCTAAGTTTAACAGATATCGTCGATTAACATCCATTCCAGCCCATTGAGGTCGATTTTCACTTTGTGTTGATTGAAAATTTTCAAAGTCTATCTTCCTAATTTGAAGTCGAATTCCAACATTTCGCATATATTTGAGTGAGTTTGCATCTAAGTTTGTCAGATATCGTCGATTAACATCCATTCAAGCCCATTGAGGTCGATTTTCACTTTGTGTTGATTGAAAATTTTCAAAGTCCATCTTCCTAATTTTAAGTCGAATTTCAACATTTCTTATATATTTGAGTGAGTTTGCATCTAAGTTTGTCAGATATCGTCGATTGACATCCATTCAAGCCCATTGAGGTCGATTTTCACTTTGTGTTGATTGAAAGTTTTCAAAGTCTATCTTCTTAATTTGAAGTCGAATTTCAACATTTCTTATATATTTGAGTGAGTTTGCATCTAACTTTGTCAGATATCGTCGATTAACATCCAGTCAAGCCCATTGAGGTCGATTTTCACTTTGTGTTGATTGAAAATTTTCAAAGTCTATCTTCCTAATTTGAAGTCGAATTTCAACATTTCTCATATATTTGAGTGAGTTTGCATCTAAGTTTGTCAGATATCGTCGATTAACATCCATTCAAGCCCATTGAGGTCGTTTTTCACTTTGTGTTGATTGAAAATTTTCTAAGTCTATCTTCCTAATTTGAAGTCGAATTTCAACCTTTCTTCATATATTTGAGTGAGTTTGCATCTAACTTTGTAAGATATCATCGATTAACATCCATTGAAGCCCATTGAGGTCGATTTTCACTATGTGTTGATTGAAAATTTTCTAAGTCTATCTTCCTAATTTGAAGTCGAATTTCAACCTTTCTTCATATATTTGAGTGAGTTTGCATCTAACTTTGTCAGATATCATCGATTAACATCCATTCCAGCCCATTGAGGTCGATTTTCACTTTGTGTTGATTGAAAATTTTCAAAGTCTATCTTCCTAATTTGAAGTCGAATTCCAACATTTCGCATATATTTGAGTGAGTTTGCATCTAAGTTTGTCAGATATCGTCGATTAACATCCATTCAAGCCCATTGAGGTCGATTTTCACTTTGTGTTGATTGAAAATTTTCAAAGTCCATCTTCCTAATTTTAAGTCGAATTTCAACATTTCTTATATATTTGAGTGAGTTTGCATCTAAGTTTGTCAGATATCGTCGATTGACATCCATTCAAGCCCATTGAGGTCGATTTTCACTTTGTGTTGATTGAAAGTTTTCAAAGTCTATCTTCTTAATTTGAAGTCGAATTTCAACATTTCTTATATATTTGAGTGAGTTTGCATCTAACTTTGTCAGATATCGTCGATTAACATCCAGTCAAGCCCATTGAGGTCGATTTTCACTTTGTGTTGATTGAAAATTTTCAAAGTCTATCTTCCTAATTTGAAGTCGAATTTCAACATTTCTCATATATTTGAGTGAGTTTGCATCTAAGTTTGTCAGATATCGTCGATTAACATCCATTCAAGCCCATTGAGGTCGTTTTTCACTTTGTGTTGATTGAAAATTTTCTAAGTCTATCTTCCTAATTTGAAGTCGAATTTCAACCTTTCTTCATATATTTGAGTGAGTTTGCATCTAACTTTGTAAGATATCATCGATTAACATCCATTGAAGCCCATTGAGGTCGATTTTCACTATGTGTTGATTGAAAATTTTCTAAGTCTATCTTCCTAATTTGAAGTCGAATTTCAACCTTTCTTCATATATTTGAGTGAGTTTGCATCTAACTTTGTCAGATATCATCGATTAACATCCATTGAAGCCCATTGAGGTCGATTTTCACTTTGTGTTGATTGAAAATTTTCAAAGTCTATCTTCCTAATTTGAAGTCGAATTTCAAAATTTCTTATATATTTGAGTGAGTTTGCATCTTACTTTGTCAGATATCGTCGATTAACATCCATTGAAGCAGATTGAGGTCGATTGTCACTTTGTGTTGATTGAAAATTTTCAAAGTCTATCTTCCTAATTTGAAGTCGAATTTCAACATTTCTTATATATTTGAGTGAGTTTGCATCTAAGTTTGTCAGATATCGTCGATTAACATCCATTCAAGCCCATTGAGGTCGATTTTCACTTTGTATTGATTGAAAATTTTCAAAGTCCATCTTCCTAATTTGAAGTCGAATTTCAACCTTTCTTCATATATTTGAGTGAGTTTGCATCTAACTTTGTAAGATATCATCGATTAACATCCATTGAAGCCCATTGAGGTCGATTTTCACTATGTGTTGATTGAAAATTTTCAAAGTCTATCTTCCTAATTTGAACTCGAATTTTAACATTTCTTATATGTTTGAGTGAGTTTGCATCTAAGTTTAACAGATATCGTCGATTAACATCCATTCCAGCCCATTGAGGTCGATTTTCAATTTGTGTTGATTGAAAATTTTCAAAGTCTATCTTCCTAATTTGAAGTCGAATTTCAACATTTCTTATATATTTGAGTGAGTTCGCATCTTACTTTGTCAGATATCGTCGATTAACATCCATTGAAGCCCATTGTGGTCGATTTTCACTTTGTGTTGATTGAAAATTTTCAAAGTCTATCTTTCTAATTTGAAGTCGGATTTCAACATTTCTTATATATTTGAGTGAGTTTGCATCTTACTTTGTCAGATATCGTCGATTAACATCCATTGAAGCAGATTGAGGTCGATTGTCACTTTGTGTTGATTGAAAATTTTCAAAGTCTATCTTCCTAATTTGAAGTCGAATTTCAACATTTCTCATATATTTGAGTGAGTTTGCATCTAAGTTTGTCAGATATCGTCGATTAACATCCATTCAAGCCCATTGAGGTCGTTTTTCACTTTGTGTTGATTGAAAATTTTCAAAGTCTATCTTCCTAATTTGAAGTCGGATTTCAACATTTCTTATATATTTGAGTGAGTTTGCATCTAAGTTTGTCAGATATCGTCGATTGACATCCATTCAAGCCCATTGAGGTCGATTTTCACTTTGTGTTGATTGAAAATTTTCAAAGTCTATCTTCCTAATTTGACGTCGAATTTCAACATTTCTTATATATTTGAGTGAGTTTGCATCTAAGTTTGTCAGATATCGTCGATTAACATCCATTCAAGCCCATTGAGGTCGATTTTCACTTTGTGTTGATTGAAAATTTTCAAAGTCTATCTTCCTAATTTGAAGTCGGATTTCAACATTTCTTATATATTTTAGTGAGTTTGCATCTAAGTTTGTCAGATATCGTCGATTGACATCCATTCAAGCCCATTGAGGTCGATTTTCACTTTGTGTTGATTGAAAATTTTCAAAGTCTATCTTCCTAATTTGAAGTCGAATTTCAACATTTCTTATATATTTGAGTGAGTTTGCATCTAAGTTTGTCAGATATCGTCGATTAACATCCATTCAAGCCCATTGAAGTCGATTTTTACTTTGTGTTGATTGAAAATTTTCAAAGTCTATCTTCCTAATTTGAAGTCGGATTTCAACATTTCTTATATATTTGAGTGAGTTTGCATCTAAGTTTGTCAGATATCGTCGATTGACATCCATTCAAGCCCATTGAGGTCGATTTTCACTTTGTGTTGATTGAAAATTTTCAAAGTCTATCTTCCTAATTTGAAGTCGAATTTCAACATTTCTCATATATTTGAGTGAGTTTGCATCTAAGTTTGTCAGATATCGTCGATTAACATCCATTCAAGCCCATTGAGGTCGATTTTCACTTTGTGTTGATTGAAAATTTTCAAAGTCTATCTTCCTAATTTGAAGTCGGATTTCAACATTTCTTATATATTTTAGTGAGTTTGCATCTAAGTTTGTCAGATATCGTCGATTGACATCCATTCAAGCCCATTGAGGTCGATTTTCACTTTGTGTTGATTGAAAATTTTCAAAGTCTATCTTCCTAATTTGAAGTCGAATTTCAACATTTCTTATATATTTGAGTGAGTTTGCATCTAAGTTTGTCAGATATCGTCGATTAACATCCATTCAAGCCCATTGAAGTCGATTTTTACTTTGTGTTGATTGAAAATTTTCAAAGTCTATCTTCCTAATTTGAAGTCGAATTTCAACATTTCTCATATATTTGAGTGAGTTTGCATCTTACTTTGTCAGATATCGTCGATTAACATCCATTCAAGCCCATTGTGGTCGATGTTCACTTTGTGATGATTGAAAATTTTCAAAGTCTATCTTCCTAATTTGAAGTCGAATTTCAACATTTCTCATATATTTGAGTGAGTTTGCATCTAACTTTGTCAGATATCGTCGATTAACATCCATTGAAGCCCATTGAGGTCGATTATCACTTTGTGTTGATTGAAAATTTTCAAAGTCTATCTTCCTAATTTGAAGTCGAATTTCAACATTTCTTATATATTTGAGTGAGTTTGCATCTAACTTTGTCAGATATCATCGATTAACATCCATTGAAGCCCATTAAGGTCCTTTTTCACTTTGTGTTGAAAGAAAATTTTCAACGTCTATCTTCCTAATTTGAAGTCGAATTTCAACATTTCTTATATATTTGAGTGAGTTTGCATCTAACTTTGTCAGATATCATCGATTAACATCCATTGAAGCCCATTGAGGTCGATTTTCACTTTGTGTTGATTGAAAATTTTCAAAGTCTATCTTCCTAATTTGAAGTCGAATTTCAAAATTTCTTATATATTTGAGTGAGTTTGCATCTTACTTTGTCAGATATCGTCGATTAACATCCATTGAAGCAGATTGAGGTCGATTGTCACTTTGTGTTGATTGAAAATTTTCAAAGTCTATCTTCCTAATTTGAAGTCGAATTTCAACATTTCTTATATATTTGAGTGAGTTTGCATCTAAGTTTGTCAGATATCGTCGATTAATATCCATTCAAGCCCATTGAGGTCGATTTTCACTTTGTGTTGATTGAAAATTTTCAAAGTCCATCTTCCTAATTTGAAGTCGAATTTCAACCTTTCTTCATATATTTGAGTGAGTTTGCATCTAACTTTGTAAGATATCGTCGATTAACATCCATTGAAGTCCATTGAGGTGGATTTTCACTATGTGTTGATTGAAAATTTTCAAAGTCTATCTTCCTAATTTGAAGTCGAATTTCAACATTTCTTATATGTTTGAGTGAGTTTGCATCTAAGTTTAACAGATATCGTCGATTAACATCCATTCAAGCCCATTGATGTCGATTTTCACTTTGTGTTGATTGAAAATTTTCAAAGTCTATCTTCCTAATTTGAAGTCGAATTTCAAAATTTCGCATATATTTGAGTGAGTTTGCATCTAAGTTTGTCAGATATCGTCGATTAACATCCATTCAAGCCCATTGAGGTCGATTTTCACTTTGTGTTGATTGAAAATTTTCAAAGTCTATCTTCCTAATTTGAAGTCGAATTTCAACATTTCTTATATATTTGAGTGAGTTTGCATCTTACTTGGTCAGATATCGTCGATTAACATCCATTGAAGCCCATTGTGGTCGATTTTCACTTTGTGTTGATTGAAAATTTTCAAAGTCTATCTTCCTAATTTGAAGTCGGATTTCAACATTCCTTATATATTTGAGTGAGTTTGCATCTTACTTTGCCGGTATCGTCGATTAACATCCATTGAAGCAGATTGAGGTCGATTGTCACTTTGTGTTGATTGAAAATTTTCAAAGTCTATCTTCCTAATTTGAAGTCGAATTTCAACATTTCTTATATATTTGAGTGAGTTTGCATCTAAGTTTGTCAGATATCGTCGATTAACATCCATTCAAGCCCATTGAGGTCGATTTTCACTTTGTATTGATTGAAAATTTTCAAAGTCCATCTTCCTAATTTGAAGTCGAATTTCAACCTTTCTTCATATATTTGAGTGAGTTTGCATCTAACTTTGTAAGATATCATCGATTAACATCCATTGAAGCCCATTGAGGTCGATTTTCACTATGTGTTGATTGAAAATTTTCAAAGTCTATCTTCCTAATTTGAACTCGAATTTTAACATTTCTTATATGTTTGAGTGAGTTTGCATCTAAGTTTAACAGATATCGTCGATTAACATCCATTCCAGCCCATTGAGGTCGATTTTCAATTTGTGTTGATTGAAAATTTTCAAAGTCTATCTTCCTAATTTGAAGTCGAATTTCAACATTTCTTATATATTTGAGTGAGTTCGCATCTTACTTTGTCAGATATCGTCGATTAACATCCATTGAAGCCCATTGTGGTCGATTTTCACTTTGTGTTGATTGAAAATTTTCAAAGTCTATCTTTCTAATTTGAAGTCGGATTTCAACATTTCTTATATATTTGAGTGAGTTTGCATCTTACTTTGTCAGATATCGTCGATTAACATCCATTGAAGCAGATTGAGGTCGATTGTCACTTTGTGTTGATTGAAAATTTTCAAAGTCTATCTTCCTAATTTGAAGTCGAATTTCAACATTTCTCATATATTTGAGTGAGTTTGCATCTAAGTTTGTCAGATATCGTCGATTAACATCCATTCAAGCCCATTGAGGTCGTTTTTCACTTTGTGTTGATTGAAAATTTTCAAAGTCTATCTTCCTAATTTGAAGTCGGATTTCAACATTTCTTATATATTTGAGTGAGTTTGCATCTAAGTTTGTCAGATATCGTCGATTGACATCCATTCAAGCCCATTGAGGTCGATTTTCACTTTGTGTTGATTGAAAATTTTCAAAGTCTATCTTCCTAATTTGACGTCGAATTTCAACATTTCTTATATATTTGAGTGAGTTTGCATCTAAGTTTGTCAGATATCGTCGATTAACATCCATTCAAGCCCATTGAGGTCGATTTTCACTTTGTGTTGATTGAAAATTTTCAAAGTCTATCTTCCTAATTTGAAGTCGGATTTCAACATTTCTTATATATTTTAGTGAGTTTGCATCTAAGTTTGTCAGATATCGTCGATTGACATCCATTCAAGCCCATTGAGGTCGATTTTCACTTTGTGTTGATTGAAAATTTTCAAAGTCTATCTTCCTAATTTGAAGTCGAATTTCAACATTTCTTATATATTTGAGTGAGTTTGCATCTAAGTTTGTCAGATATCGTCGATTAACATCCATTCAAGCCCATTGAAGTCGATTTTTACTTTGTGTTGATTGAAAATTTTCAAAGTCTATCTTCCTAATTTGAAGTCGGATTTCAACATTTCTTATATATTTGAGTGAGTTTGCATCTAAGTTTGTCAGATATCGTCGATTGACATCCATTCAAGCCCATTGAGGTCGATTTTCACTTTGTGTTGATTGAAAATTTTCAAAGTCTATCTTCCTAATTTGAAGTCGAATTTCAACATTTCTCATATATTTGAGTGAGTTTGCATCTAAGTTTGTCAGATATCGTCGATTAACATCCATTCAAGCCCATTGAGGTCGATTTTCACTTTGTGTTGATTGAAAATTTTCAAAGTCTATCTTCCTAATTTGAAGTCGGATTTCAACATTTCTTATATATTTTAGTGAGTTTGCATCTAAGTTTGTCAGATATCGTCGATTGACATCCATTCAAGCCCATTGAGGTCGATTTTCACTTTGTGTTGATTGAAAATTTTCAAAGTCTATCTTCCTAATTTGAAGTCGAATTTCAACATTTCTTATATATTTGAGTGAGTTTGCATCTAAGTTTGTCAGATATCGTCGATTAACATCCATTCAAGCCCATTGAAGTCGATTTTTACTTTGTGTTGATTGAAAATTTTCAAAGTCTATCTTCCTAATTTGAAGTCGAATTTCAACATTTCTCATATATTTGAGTGAGTTTGCATCTTACTTTGTCAGATATCGTCGATTAACATCCATTCAAGCCCATTGTGGTCGATGTTCACTTTGTGATGATTGAAAATTTTCAAAGTCTATCTTCCTAATTTGAAGTCGAATTTCAACATTTCTCATATATTTGAGTGAGTTTGCATCTAACTTTGTCAGATATCGTCGATTAACATCCATTGAAGCCCATTGAGGTCGATTATCACTTTGTGTTGATTGAAAATTTTCAAAGTCTATCTTCCTAATTTGAAGTCGAATTTCAACATTTCTTATATATTTGAGTGAGTTTGCATCTAACTTTGTCAGATATCATCGATTAACATCCATTGAAGCCCATTAAGGTCCTTTTTCACTTTGTGTTGAAAGAAAATTTTCAACGTCTATCTTCCTAATTTGAAGTCGAATTTCAACATTTCTTATATATTTGAGTGAGTTTGCATCTAACTTTGTCAGATATCATCGATTAACATCCATTGAAGCCCATTGAGGTCGATTTTCACTTTGTGTTGATTGAAAATTTTCAAAGTCTATCTTCCTAATTTGAAGTCGAATTTCAAAATTTCTTATATATTTGAGTGAGTTTGCATCTTACTTTGTCAGATATCGTCGATTAACATCCATTGAAGCAGATTGAGGTCGATTGTCACTTTGTGTTGATTGAAAATTTTCAAAGTCTATCTTCCTAATTTGAAGTCGAATTTCAACATTTCTTATATATTTGAGTGAGTTTGCATCTAAGTTTGTCAGATATCGTCGATTAACATCCATTCAAGCCCATTGAGGTCGATTTTCACTTTGTGTTGATTGAAAATTTTTAAAGTCTATCTTCCTAATTTGAAGTCGAATTTCAACATTCCGCATATATTTGAGTGAGTTTGCATCTAAGTTTGTCAGATATCGTCGATTAATATCCATTCAAGCCCATTGAGGTCGATTTTCACTTTGTGTTGATTGAAAATTTTCAAAGTCCATCTTCCTAATTTGAAGTCGAATTTCAACCTTTCTTCATATATTTGAGTGAGTTTGCATCTAACTTTGTAAGATATCGTCGATTAACATCCATTGAAGTCCATTGAGGTGGATTTTCACTATGTGTTGATTGAAAATTTTCAAAGTCTATCTTCCTAATTTGAAGTCGAATTTCAACATTTCTTATATGTTTGAGTGAGTTTGCATCTAAGTTTAACAGATATCGTCGATTAACATCCATTCAAGCCCATTGATGTCGATTTTCACTTTGTGTTGATTGAAAATTTTCAAAGTCTATCTTCCTAATTTGAAGTCGAATTTCAAAATTTCGCATATATTTGAGTGAGTTTGCATCTAAGTTTGTCAGATATCGTCGATTAACATCCATTCAAGCCCATTGAGGTCGATTTTCACTTTGTGTTGATTGAAAATTTTCAAAGTCTATCTTCCTAATTTGAAGTCGAATTTCAACATTTCTTATATATTTGAGTGAGTTTGCATCTAAGTTTGTCAGATATCGTCGATTAACATCCATTCAAGCCCATTGAGGTCGATTTTCACTTTGTGTTGATTGAAAATTTTTAAAGTCTATCTTCCTAATTTGAAGTCGAATTTCAACATTCCGCATATATTTGAGTGAGTTTGCATCTAAGTTTGTCAGATATCGTCGATTAATATCCATTCAAGCCCATTGAGGTCGATTTTCACTTTGTGTTGATTGAAAATTTTCAAAGTCCATCTTCCTAATTTGAAGTCGAATTTCAACCTTTCTTCATATATTTGAGTGAGTTTGCATCTAACTTTGTAAGATATCGTCGATTAACATCCATTGAAGTCCATTGAGGTGGATTTTCACTATGTGTTGATTGAAAATTTTCAAAGTCTATCTTCCTAATTTGAAGTCGAATTTCAACATTTCTTATATGTTTGAGTGAGTTTGCATCTAAGTTTAACAGATATCGTCGATTAACATCCATTCAAGCCCATTGATGTCGATTTTCACTTTGTGTTGATTGAAAATTTTCAAAGTCTATCTTCCTAATTTGAAGTCGAATTTCAAAATTTCGCATATATTTGAGTGAGTTTGCATCTAAGTTTGTCAGATATCGTCGATTAACATCCATTCAAGCCCATTGAGGTCGATTTTCACTTTGTGTTGATTGAAAATTTTCAAAGTCTATCTTCCTAATTTGAAGTCGAATTTCAACATTTCTTATATATTTGAGTGAGTTTGCATCTTACTTGGTCAGATATCGTCGATTAACATCCATTGAAGCCCATTGTGGTCGATTTTCACTTTGTGTTGATTGAAAATTTTCAAAGTCTATCTTCCTAATTTGAAGTCGGATTTCAACATTCCTTATATATTTGAGTGAGTTTGCATCTTACTTTGCCGGTATCGTCGATTAACATCCATTGAAGCAGATTGAGGTCGATTGTCACTTTGTGTTGATTGAAAATTTTCAAAGTCTATCTTCCTAATTTGAAGTCGAATTTCAACATTTCTTATATATTTGAGTGAGTTTGCATCTAAGTTTGTCAGATATCGTCGATTAACATCCATTCAAGCCCATTGAGGTCGATTTTCACTTTGTATTGATTGAAAATTTTCAAAGTCCATCTTCCTAATTTGAAGTCGAATTTCAACCTTTCTTCATATATTTGAGTGAGTTTGCATCTAACTTTGTAAGATATCATCGATTAACATCCATTGAAGCCCATTGAGGTCGATTTTCACTATGTGTTGATTGAAAATTTTCAAAGTCTATCTTCCTAATTTGAACTCGAATTTTAACATTTCTTATATGTTTGAGTGAGTTTGCATCTAAGTTTAACAGATATCGTCGATTAACATCCATTCCAGCCCATTGAGGTCGATTTTCAATTTGTGTTGATTGAAAATTTTCAAAGTCTATCTTCCTAATTTGAAGTCGAATTTCAACATTTCTTATATATTTGAGTGAGTTCGCATCTTACTTTGTCAGATATCGTCGATTAACATCCATTGAAGCCCATTGTGGTCGATTTTCACTTTGTGTTGATTGAAAATTTTCAAAGTCTATCTTTCTAATTTGAAGTCGGATTTCAACATTTCTTATATATTTGAGTGAGTTTGCATCTTACTTTGTCAGATATCGTCGATTAACATCCATTGAAGCAGATTGAGGTCGATTGTCACTTTGTGTTGATTGAAAATTTTCAAAGTCTATCTTCCTAATTTGAAGTCGAATTTCAACATTTCTCATATATTTGAGTGAGTTTGCATCTAAGTTTGTCAGATATCGTCGATTAACATCCATTCAAGCCCATTGAGGTCGTTTTTCACTTTGTGTTGATTGAAAATTTTCAAAGTCTATCTTCCTAATTTGAAGTCGGATTTCAACATTTCTTATATATTTGAGTGAGTTTGCATCTAAGTTTGTCAGATATCGTCGATTGACATCCATTCAAGCCCATTGAGGTCGATTTTCACTTTGTGTTGATTGAAAATTTTCAAAGTCTATCTTCCTAATTTGACGTCGAATTTCAACATTTCTTATATATTTGAGTGAGTTTGCATCTAAGTTTGTCAGATATCGTCGATTAACATCCATTCAAGCCCATTGAGGTCGATTTTCACTTTGTGTTGATTGAAAATTTTCAAAGTCTATCTTCCTAATTTGAAGTCGGATTTCAACATTTCTTATATATTTTAGTGAGTTTGCATCTAAGTTTGTCAGATATCGTCGATTGACATCCATTCAAGCCCATTGAGGTCGATTTTCACTTTGTGTTGATTGAAAATTTTCAAAGTCTATCTTCCTAATTTGAAGTCGAATTTCAACATTTCTTATATATTTGAGTGAGTTTGCATCTAAGTTTGTCAGATATCGTCGATTAACATCCATTCAAGCCCATTGAAGTCGATTTTTACTTTGTGTTGATTGAAAATTTTCAAAGTCTATCTTCCTAATTTGAAGTCGGATTTCAACATTTCTTATATATTTGAGTGAGTTTGCATCTAAGTTTGTCAGATATCGTCGATTGACATCCATTCAAGCCCATTGAGGTCGATTTTCACTTTGTGTTGATTGAAAATTTTCAAAGTCTATCTTCCTAATTTGAAGTCGAATTTCAACATTTCTCATATATTTGAGTGAGTTTGCATCTAAGTTTGTCAGATATCGTCGATTAACATCCATTCAAGCCCATTGAGGTCGATTTTCACTTTGTGTTGATTGAAAATTTTCAAAGTCTATCTTCCTAATTTGAAGTCGGATTTCAACATTTCTTATATATTTTAGTGAGTTTGCATCTAAGTTTGTCAGATATCGTCGATTGACATCCATTCAAGCCCATTGAGGTCGATTTTCACTTTGTGTTGATTGAAAATTTTCAAAGTCTATCTTCCTAATTTGAAGTCGAATTTCAACATTTCTTATATATTTGAGTGAGTTTGCATCTAAGTTTGTCAGATATCGTCGATTAACATCCATTCAAGCCCATTGAAGTCGATTTTTACTTTGTGTTGATTGAAAATTTTCAAAGTCTATCTTCCTAATTTGAAGTCGAATTTCAACATTTCTCATATATTTGAGTGAGTTTGCATCTTACTTTGTCAGATATCGTCGATTAACATCCATTCAAGCCCATTGTGGTCGATGTTCACTTTGTGATGATTGAAAATTTTCAAAGTCTATCTTCCTAATTTGAAGTCGAATTTCAACATTTCTCATATATTTGAGTGAGTTTGCATCTAACTTTGTCAGATATCGTCGATTAACATCCATTGAAGCCCATTGAGGTCGATTATCACTTTGTGTTGATTGAAAATTTTCAAAGTCTATCTTCCTAATTTGAAGTCGAATTTCAACATTTCTTATATATTTGAGTGAGTTTGCATCTAACTTTGTCAGATATCATCGATTAACATCCATTGAAGCCCATTAAGGTCCTTTTTCACTTTGTGTTGAAAGAAAATTTTCAACGTCTATCTTCCTAATTTGAAGTCGAATTTCAACATTTCTTATATATTTGAGTGAGTTTGCATCTAACTTTGTCAGATATCATCGATTAACATCCATTGAAGCCCATTGAGGTCGATTTTCACTTTGTGTTGATTGAAAATTTTCAAAGTCTATCTTCCTAATTTGAAGTCGAATTTCAAAATTTCTTATATATTTGAGTGAGTTTGCATCTTACTTTGTCAGATATCGTCGATTAACATCCATTGAAGCAGATTGAGGTCGATTGTCACTTTGTGTTGATTGAAAATTTTCAAAGTCTATCTTCCTAATTTGAAGTCGAATTTCAACATTTCTTATATATTTGAGTGAGTTTGCATCTAAGTTTGTCAGATATCGTCGATTAATATCCATTCAAGCCCATTGAGGTCGATTTTCACTTTGTGTTGATTGAAAATTTTCAAAGTCCATCTTCCTAATTTGAAGTCGAATTTCAACCTTTCTTCATATATTTGAGTGAGTTTGCATCTAACTTTGTAAGATATCGTCGATTAACATCCATTGAAGTCCATTGAGGTGGATTTTCACTATGTGTTGATTGAAAATTTTCAAAGTCTATCTTCCTAATTTGAAGTCGAATTTCAACATTTCTTATATGTTTGAGTGAGTTTGCATCTAAGTTTAACAGATATCGTCGATTAACATCCATTCAAGCCCATTGATGTCGATTTTCACTTTGTGTTGATTGAAAATTTTCAAAGTCTATCTTCCTAATTTGAAGTCGAATTTCAAAATTTCGCATATATTTGAGTGAGTTTGCATCTAAGTTTGTCAGATATCGTCGATTAACATCCATTCAAGCCCATTGAGGTCGATTTTCACTTTGTGTTGATTGAAAATTTTCAAAGTCTATCTTCCTAATTTGAAGTCGAATTTCAACATTTCTTATATATTTGAGTGAGTTTGCATCTTACTTGGTCAGATATCGTCGATTAACATCCATTGAAGCCCATTGTGGTCGATTTTCACTTTGTGTTGATTGAAAATTTTCAAAGTCTATCTTCCTAATTTGAAGTCGGATTTCAACATTCCTTATATATTTGAGTGAGTTTGCATCTTACTTTGCCGGTATCGTCGATTAACATCCATTGAAGCAGATTGAGGTCGATTGTCACTTTGTGTTGATTGAAAATTTTCAAAGTCTATCTTCCTAATTTGAAGTCGAATTTCAACATTTCTTATATATTTGAGTGAGTTTGCATCTAAGTTTGTCAGATATCGTCGATTAACATCCATTCAAGCCCATTGAAGTCGATTTTTACTTTGTGTTGATTGAAAATTTTCAAAGTCTATCTTCCTAATTTGAAGTCGGATTTCAACATTTCTTATATATTTGAGTGAGTTTGCATCTAAGTTTGTCAGATATCGTCGATTGACATCCATTCAAGCCCATTGAGGTCGATTTTCACTTTGTGTTGATTGAAAATTTTCAAAGTCTATCTTCCTAATCTGAAGTCGAATTTCAACATTTCTTATATATTTGAGTGAGTTTGCATCTAAGTTTGTCAGATATCGTCGATTAACATTCAGTCAAGCCCATTGAGGTCGATTTTCACTTTGTGTTGATTGAAAATTTTCAAAGTCTATCTTCCTAATTTGAAGTCGAATTTCAACCTTTCTTCATATATTTGAGTGAGTTTGCATCTAAGTTTGTCAGATATCGTCGATTAACATCCATTCAAGCCCATTGAGGTCGATTTTCACTTTGTGTTGATTGAAAATTTTCAAAGTCTATCTTCCTAATTTGAAGTCGAATTTCAACATTTCTCATATATTTGAGTGAGTTTGCATCTAAGTTTGTCAGATATCGTCGATTAACATCCATTCAAGCCCATTGAGGTCGATTTTCACTTTGTGTTGATTGAAAATTTTCAAAGTCTATCTTCCTAATTTGAAGTCGGATTTCAACATTTCTTATATATTTTAGTGAGTTTGCATCTAAGTTTGTCAGATATCGTCGATTGACATCCATTCAAGCCCATTGAGGTCGATTTTCACTTTGTGTTGATTGAAAATTTTCAAAGTCTATCTTCCTAATTTGAAGTCGAATTTCAACATTTCTCATATATTTGAGTGAGTTTGCATCTTACTTTGTCAGATATCGTCGATTAACATCCATTGAAGCCCATTGTGGTCGATGTTCACTTTGTGATGATTGAAAATTTTCAAAGTCTATCTTCCTAATTTGAAGTCGAATTTCAACATTTCTCATATATTTGAGTGAGTTTGCATCTAACTTTGTCAGATATCGTCGATTTACATCCATTGAAGTCCATTGAGGTCGATTTTCACTATGTGTTGATTGAAAATTTTCAAAGTCTATCTTCCTAATTTGAAGTCGAATTTCAACATTTCTTATATGTTTGGGTGAGTTTGCATCTAAGTTTAACAGATATCGTCGATTAACATCCATTCAAGCCCATTGAGGTCGATTTTCACTTTGTGTTGATTGAAAATTTTCAAAGTCTATCTTCCTAATTTGAAGTCGAATTTCAACATTTCGCATATATTTGAGTGAGTTTGCATCTAAGTTTGTCAGATATCGTCGATTAACATCCATTCAAGCCCATTGAGGTCGATTTTCACTTTGTGTTGATTGAAAATTTTTAAAGTCTATCTTCCTAATTTGAAGTCGAATTTCAACATTCCGCATATATTTGAGTGAGTTTGCATCTAAGTTTGTGAGATATCGTCGATTAACATCCATTCAATCCCATTGAGGTCGATTTTCACTTTGTGTTGATTGAAAATTTTCAAAGTCTATCTTCCTAATTTGAAGTCGGATTTCAACATTTCTTATATATTTGAGTGAGTTTGCATCTTACTTTGTCAGATATCGTCGATTAACATCCATTGAAGTCCATTGAGGTGGATTTTCACTATGTGTTGATTGAAAATTTTCAAAGTCTATCTTCCTAATTTGAAGTCGAATTTCAACATTTCTTATATGTTTGAGTGAGTTTGCATCTAAGTTTAACAGATATCGTCGATTAACATCCATTCAAGCCCATTGATGTCGATTTTCACTTTGTGTTGATTGAAAATTTTCAAAGTCTATCTTCCTAATTTGAAGTCGAATTTCAAAATTTCGCATATATTTGAGTGAGTTTGCATCTAAGTTTGTCAGATATCGTCGATTAACATCCATTCAAGCCCATTGAGGTCGATTTTCACTTTGTGTTGATTGAAAATTTTCAAAGTCTATCTTCCTAATTTGAAGTCGAATTTCAACATTTCTTATATATTTGAGTGAGTTTGCATCTAAGTTTGTCAGATATCGTCGATTAACATCCATTCAAGCCCATTGAGGTCGATTTTCACTTTGTGTTGATTGAAAATTTTTAAAGTCTATCTTCCTAATTTGAAGTCGAATTTCAACATTCCGCATATATTTGAGTGAGTTTGCATCTAAGTTTGTCAGATATCGTCGATTAATATCCATTCAAGCCCATTGAGGTCGATTTTCACTTTGTGTTGATTGAAAATTTTCAAAGTCCATCTTCCTAATTTGAAGTCGAATTTCAACCTTTCTTCATATATTTGAGTGAGTTTGCATCTAACTTTGTAAGATATCGTCGATTAACATCCATTGAAGTCCATTGAGGTGGATTTTCACTATGTGTTGATTGAAAATTTTCAAAGTCTATCTTCCTAATTTGAAGTCGAATTTCAACATTTCTTATATGTTTGAGTGAGTTTGCATCTAAGTTTAACAGATATCGTCGATTAACATCCATTCAAGCCCATTGATGTCGATTTTCACTTTGTGTTGATTGAAAATTTTCAAAGTCTATCTTCCTAATTTGAAGTCGAATTTCAAAATTTCGCATATATTTGAGTGAGTTTGCATCTAAGTTTGTCAGATATCGTCGATTAACATCCATTCAAGCCCATTGAGGTCGATTTTCACTTTGTGTTGATTGAAAATTTTCAAAGTCTATCTTCCTAATTTGAAGTCGAATTTCAACATTTCTTATATATTTGAGTGAGTTTGCATCTTACTTGGTCAGATATCGTCGATTAACATCCATTGAAGCCCATTGTGGTCGATTTTCACTTTGTGTTGATTGAAAATTTTCAAAGTCTATCTTCCTAATTTGAAGTCGGATTTCAACATTCCTTATATATTTGAGTGAGTTTGCATCTTACTTTGCCGGTATCGTCGATTAACATCCATTGAAGCAGATTGAGGTCGATTGTCACTTTGTGTTGATTGAAAATTTTCAAAGTCTATCTTCCTAATTTGAAGTCGAATTTCAACATTTCTTATATATTTGAGTGAGTTTGCATCTAAGTTTGTCAGATATCGTCGATTAACATCCATTCAAGCCCATTGAAGTCGATTTTTACTTTGTGTTGATTGAAAATTTTCAAAGTCTATCTTCCTAATTTGAAGTCGGATTTCAACATTTCTTATATATTTGAGTGAGTTTGCATCTAAGTTTGTCAGATATCGTCGATTGACATCCATTCAAGCCCATTGAGGTCGATTTTCACTTTGTGTTGATTGAAAATTTTCAAAGTCTATCTTCCTAATCTGAAGTCGAATTTCAACATTTCTTATATATTTGAGTGAGTTTGCATCTAAGTTTGTCAGATATCGTCGATCAACATCCATTCAAGCCCATTGAGGTCGATTTTCACTTTGTGTTGATTGAAAATTTTCAAAGTCTATCTTCCTAATTTGAAGTCGAATTTCAACATTTCTCATATATTTGAGTGAGTTTGCATCTAAGTTTGTCAGATATCGTCGATTAACATCCATTCAAGCCCATTGAGGTCGATTTTCACTTTGTGTTGATTGAAAATTTTCAAAGTCTATCTTCCTAATTTGAAGTCGGATTTCAACATTTCTTATATATTTTACTGAGTTTGCATCTAAGTTTGTCAGATATCGTCAAATGACATCCATTCAAGCCCATTGAGGTCGATTTTCACTTTGTGTTGATTGAAAATTTTCAAAGTCTATCTTCCTAATTTGAAGTCGAATTTCAACATTTCTCATATATCTGAGTGAGTTTGCATCTTACTTTGTCAGATATCGTCGATTAACATCCATTGAAGCCCATTGTGGTCGATGTTCACTTTGTGATGATTGAAAATTTTCAAAGTCTATCTTCCTAATTTGAAGTCGAATTTCAACATTTCTCATATATTTGAGTGAGTTTGCATCTAACTTTGTCAGATATCGTCGATTATCATCCATTGAAGCCCATTGAGGTCGATTTTCACTTTGTGTTGATTGAAAATTTTCAAAGTCTATCTTCCTAATTTGAAGTCGAATTTCAAAATTTCTCATATATTTGAGTGAGTTTGCATCTTACTTTGTCAGATATCGTCGATTAACATCCATTGAAGCCCATTGAGGTCGATTGTCACTTTGTGTTGATTGAAAATTTTCAAAGTCTATCTTCCTAATTTTAAATCGAATTTCAACATTTCTTATATATTTGAGTGAGTTTGCATCTAAGTTTGTCAGATATCGTCGATTGACATCCATTCAAGCCCATTGAGGTCGATTTTCACTTTGTGTTGATTGAAAATTTTCAAAGTCTATCTTCTTAATTTGAAGTCGAACTTCAACATTTCTTATATATTTGAGTGAGTTTGCATCTAACTTTGTCAGATATCGTCGATTAACATCCAGTCAAGCCCATTGAGGTCGATTTTCACTTTGTGTTGATTGAAAATTTTCAAAGTCTATCTTCCTAATTTGAAGTCGAATTTCAACCTTTCTTCATATATTTGAGTGAGTTTGCATCTAAGTTTGTCAGATATCGTCGATTAACATCCATTCAAGCCCATTGAGGTCGATTTTCACTTTGTGTTGATTGAAAATTTTCAAAGTCTATCTTCCTAATTTGAAGTCGAATTTCAACATTTCTCATATATTTGAGTGAGTTTGCATCTAAGTTTGTCAGATATCGTCGATTAACATCCATTCAAGCCCATTGAGGTCGATTTTCACTTTGTGTTGATTGAAAATTTTCAAAGTCTATCTTCCTAATTTGAAGTCGAATTTCAACATTTCTTATATATTTGAGTGAGTTTGCATCTAAGTTTGTCAGATATCGTCGATTAACATCCATTCAAGCCCATTGAGGTCGATTTTCACTTTGTGTTGATTGAAAATTTTTAAAGTCTATCTTCCTAATTTGAAGTCGAATTTCAACATTCCGCATATATTTGAGTGAGTTTGCATCTTACTTTGTCAGATATCGTCGATTAACATCCATTGAAGCCCATTGTGGTCGATGTTCACTTTGTGATGATTGAAAATTTTCAAAGTCTATCTTCCTAATTTGAAGTCGAATTTCAACATTTCTCATATATTTGAGTGAGTTTGCATCTAACTTTGTCAGATATCGTCGATTTACATCCATTGAAGTCCATTGAGGTCGATTTTCACTATGTGTTGATTGAAAATTTTCAAAGTCTATCTTCCTAATTTGAAGTCGAATTTCAACATTTCTTATATGTTTGGGTGAGTTTGCATCTAAGTTTAACAGATATCGTCGATTTACATCCATTCAAGCCCATTGAGGTCGATTTTCACTTTGTGTTGATTGAAAATTTTCAAAGTCTATCTTCCTAATTTGAAGTCGAATTTCAACATTTCGCATATATTTGAGTGAGTTTGCATCTAAGTTTGTCAGATATCGTCGATTAACATCCATTCAAGCCCATTGAGGTCGATTTTCACTTTGTGTTGATTGAAAATTTTTAAAGTCTATCTTCCTAATTTGAAGTCGAATTTCAACATTCCGCATATATTTGAGTGAGTTTGCATCTAAGTTTGTGAGATATCGTCGATTAACATCCATTCAAGCCCATTGAGGTCGATTTTCACTTTGTGTTGATTGAAAATTTTCAAAGTCTATCTTCTTAATTTGAAGTCGAACTTCAACATTTCTTATATATTTGAGTGAGTTTGCATCTAACTTTGTCAGATATCGTCGATTAACATCCAGTCAAGCCCATTGAGGTCGATTTTCACTTTGTGTTGATTGAAAATTTTCAAAGTCTATCTTCCTAATTTGAAGTCGAATTTCAACCTTTCTTCATATATTTGAGTGAGTTTGCATCTAAGTTTGTCAGATATCGTCGATTAACATCCATTCAAGCCCATTGAGGTCGATTTTCACTTTGTGTTGATTGAAAATTTTCAAAGTCTATCTTCCTAATTTGAAGTCGAATTTCAACATTTCTCATATATTTGAGTGAGTTTGCATCTAAGTTTGTCAGATATCGTCGATTAACATCCATTCAAGCCCATTGAGGTCGATTTTCACTTTGTGTTGATTGAAAATTTTCAAAGTCTATCTTCCTAATTTGAAGTCGAATTTCAACATTTCTTATATATTTGAGTGAGTTTGCATCTAAGTTTGTCAGATATCGTCGATTAACATCCATTCAAGCCCATTGAGGTCGATTTTCACTTTGTGTTGATTGAAAATTTTTAAAGTCTATCTTCCTAATTTGAAGTCGAATTTCAACATTCCGCATATATTTGAGTGAGTTTGCATCTAAGTTTGTCAGATATCGTCGATTAATATCCATTCAAGCCCATTGAGGTCGATTTTCACTTTGTGTTGATTGAAAATTTTCAAAGTCCATCTTCCTAATTTGAAGTCGAATTTCAACCTTTCTTCATATATTTGAGTGAGTTTGCATCTAACTTTGTAAGATATCGTCGATTAACATCCATTGAAGTCCATTGAGGTGGATTTTCACTATGTGTTGATTGAAAATTTTCAAAGTCTATCTTCCTAATTTGAAGTCGAATTTCAACATTTCTTATATGTTTGAGTGAGTTTGCATCTAAGTTTAACAGATATCGTCGATTAACATCCATTCAAGCCCATTGATGTCGATTTTCACTTTGTGTTGATTGAAAATTTTCAAAGTCTATCTTCCTAATTTGAAGTCGAATTTCAAAATTTCGCATATATTTGAGTGAGTTTGCATCTAAGTTTGTCAGATATCGTCGATTAACATCCATTCAAGCCCATTGAGGTCGATTTTCACTTTGTGTTGATTGAAAATTTTCAAAGTCTATCTTCCTAATTTGAAGTCGAATTTCAACATTTCTTATATATTTGAGTGAGTTTGCATCTTACTTGGTCAGATATCGTCGATTAACATCCATTGAAGCCCATTGTGGTCGATTTTCACTTTGTGTTGATTGAAAATTTTCAAAGTCTATCTTCCTAATTTGAAGTCGGATTTCAACATTCCTTATATATTTGAGTGAGTTTGCATCTTACTTTGCCGGTATCGTCGATTAACATCCATTGAAGCAGATTGAGGTCGATTGTCACTTTGTGTTGATTGAAAATTTTCAAAGTCTATCTTCCTAATTTGAAGTCGAATTTCAACATTTCTTATATATTTGAGTGAGTTTGCATCTAAGTTTGTCAGATATCGTCGATTAACATCCATTCAAGCCCATTGAAGTCGATTTTTACTTTGTGTTGATTGAAAATTTTCAAAGTCTATCTTCCTAATTTGAAGTCGGATTTCAACATTTCTTATATATTTGAGTGAGTTTGCATCTAAGTTTGTCAGATATCGTCGATTGACATCCATTCAAGCCCATTGAGGTCGATTTTCACTTTGTGTTGATTGAAAATTTTCAAAGTCTATCTTCCTAATCTGAAGTCGAATTTCAACATTTCTTATATATTTGAGTGAGTTTGCATCTAAGTTTGTCAGATATCGTCGATTAACATCCATTCAAGCCCATTGAGGTCGATTTTCACTTTGTGTTGATTGAAAATTTTCAAAGTCTATCTTCCTAATTTGAAGTCGAATTTCAACATTTCTCATATATTTGAGTGAGTTTGCATCTAAGTTTGTCAGATATCGTCGATTAACATCCATTCAAGCCCATTGAGGTCGATTTTCACTTTGTGTTGATTGAAAATTTTCAAAGTCTATCTTCCTAATTTGAAGTCGGATTTCAACATTTCTTATATATTTTACTGAGTTTGCATCTAAGTTTGTCAGATATCGTCAAATGACATCCATTCAAGCCCATTGAGGTCGATTTTCACTTTGTGTTGATTGAAAATTTTCAAAGTCTATCTTCCTAATTTGAAGTCGAATTTCAACATTTCTCATATATCTGAGTGAGTTTGCATCTTACTTTGTCAGATATCGTCGATTAACATCCATTGAAGCCCATTGTGGTCGATGTTCACTTTGTGATGATTGAAAATTTTCAAAGTCTATCTTCCTAATTTGAAGTCGAATTTCAACATTTCTCATATATTTGAGTGAGTTTGCATCTAACTTTGTCAGATATCGTCGATTATCATCCATTGAAGCCCATTGAGGTCGATTTTCACTTTGTGTTGATTGAAAATTTTCAAAGTCTATCTTCCTAATTTGAAGTCGAATTTCAAAATTTCTCATATATTTGAGTGAGTTTGCATCTTACTTTGTCAGATATCGTCGATTAACATCCATTGAAGCCCATTGAGGTCGATTTTCACTTTGTGTTGATTGAAAATTTTCAAAGTCTATCTTCCTAATTTGAAGTCGAATTTCAACCTTTCTTCATATATTTGAGTGAGTTTGCATCTAAGTTTGTCAGATATCGTCGATTAACATCCATTCAAGCCCATTGAGGTCGATTTTCACTTTGTGTTGATTGAAAATTTTCAAAGTCTATCTTCCTAATTTGAAGTCGAATTTCAACATTTCTCATATATTTGAGTGAGTTTGCATCTAAGTTTGTCAGATATCGTCGATTAACATCCATTCAAGCCCATTGAGGTCGATTTTCACTTTGTGTTGATTGAAAATTTTCAAAGTCTATCTTCCTAATTTGAAGTCGGATTTCAACATTTCTTATATATTTTAGTGAGTTTGCATCTAAGTTTGTCAGATATCGTCGATTGACATCCATTCAAGCCCATTGAGGTCGATTTTCACTTTGTGTTGATTGAAAATTTTCAAAGTCTATCTTCCTAATTTGAAGTCGAATTTCAACATTTCTCATATATTTGAGTGAGTTTGCATCTTACTTTGTCAGATATCGTCGATTAACATCCATTGAAGCCCATTGTGGTCGATGTTCACTTTGTGATGATTGAAAATTTTCAAAGTCTATCTTCCTAATTTGAAGTCGAATTTCAACATTTCTCATATATTTGAGTGAGTTTGCATCTAACTTTGTCAGATATCGTCGATTTACATCCATTGAAGTCCATTGAGGTCGATTTTCACTATGTGTTGATTGAAAATTTTCAAAGTCTATCTTCCTAATTTGAAGTCGAATTTCAACATTTCTTATATGTTTGGGTGAGTTTGCATCTAAGTTTAACAGATATCGTCGATTAACATCCATTCAAGCCCATTGAGGTCGATTTTCACTTTGTGTTGATTGAAAATTTTCAAAGTCTATCTTCCTAATTTGAAGTCGAATTTCAACATTTCGCATATATTTGAGTGAGTTTGCATCTAAGTTTGTCAGATATCGTCGATTAACATCCATTCAAGCCCATTGAGGTCGATTTTCACTTTGTGTTGATTGAAAATTTTTAAAGTCTATCTTCCTAATTTGAAGTCGGATTTCAACATTTCTTATATATTTTAGTGAGTTTGCATCTAAGTTTGTCAGATGTCGTCGATTGACATCCATTCAAGCCCATTGAGGTCGATTTTCACTTTGTGTTGATTGAAAATTTTCAAAGTCTATCTTCCTTATTTGAAGTCGAATTTCAACATTTCTCATATATTTGAGTGAGTTTGCATCTTACTTTGTTGGATATCGTCGATTAACATCCATTGAAGCCCATTGAGGTCGATTTTCACTTCATGTTGATTGAAAATTTTCAAAGTCTATCTTCCTAATTTGAAGTCGAATTTCAACATTTCTTATATATTTGAGTGAGTTTGCATCTAAGTTTGTCAGATATCGTCGATTAACATCCATTGAAGCCCATTGAGGTCGATTATCACTTTGTGTTGATTGAAAATTTTCAAAGTCTATCTTCCTAATTTGAAGTCGAATTTCAACATTTCTTATATATTTAAGTGAGTTTGCATCTAAGTTTGTCAGATATCGTCGATTAACATCCATTCAAGCCCATTGAGGTCGATTTTCACTTTGTGTTGATTGAAAATTTTCAAAGTCTATCTTCCTAATTTGAAGTCGAATTTCAACATTTCTTATATATTTGAGTGAGTTTGCATCTAACTTTGTCAGATATCGTCGATTAACATCCATTGAAGCCCATTGAGGTCGATTTTCACTTTGTGTTGATTGAAAATTTTCAGAGTCTATCTTCCTAATTTGAAGTCGAATTTCAACATTTCTTATATATTTGAGTGAGTTTGCATCTTACTTTGTCAGATACCGTCGATTAACATCCATTGAAGCTCATTGAGGTCGATTATCACTTTGTGTTGATTGGAAATTTTCAAAGTCTATCTTCCTAATTTGAAGTCGAATTCCAACATTTCTTATATATTTGAGTGAGTTTTCATCTAACTTTGTCAGATACCGTCGATTAACATCCATTGAAGCTCATTGAGGTCGATTATCACTTTGTGTTGATTGAAAATTTTCAAAGTCTATCTTCCTAATTTGAAGTCGAATTTCAACATTTCTTATATATTTGAGTGAGTTTGCATCTAAGTTTGTCAGATATCGTCGATTAACATCCATTCAAGCCCATTGAAGTCGATTTTTACTTTGTGTTGATTGAAAATTTTCAAAGTCTATCTTCCTAATTTGAAGTCGGATTTCAACATTTCTTATATATTTGAGTGAGTTTGCATCTAAGTTTGTCAGATATCGTCGATTGACATCCATTCAAGCCCATTGAGGTCGATTTTCACTTTGTGTTGATTGAAAATTTTCAAAGTCTATCTTCCTAATTTGAAGTCGAATTTCAACATTTCTTATATATTTGAGTGAGTTTGCATCTAAGTTTGTCAGATATTGTCGATTGACATCCATTCAAGCCCATTGAGGTCGATTTTCACTTTGTGTTGATTGAAAATTTTCAAAGTCTATCTTCCTAATTTGAAGTCGAATTTCAACATTTCTCATATATTTGAGTGAGTTTGCATCTTACTTTGTCAGATATCGTCGATTAACATCCATTGAAGCCCATTGTGGTCGATGTTCACTTTGTGATGATTGAAAATTTTCAAAGTCTATCTTCCTAATTTGAAGTCGAATTTCAACATTTCTCATATATTTGAGTGAGTTTGCATCTAACTTTGTCAGATATCGTCGATTAACATCCATTGAAGCCCATTGAGGTCGATTTTCACTTTGTGTTGATTGAAAATTTTCAAAGTCTATCTTCCTAATTTGAAGTCGAATTTCAACATTTCGCATATATTTGAGTGAGTTTGCATCTAAGTTTGTAAGATATCGTCGATTAACATCCATTCAAGCCCATTGAGGTTGATTTTCACTTTGTGTTGATTGAAAATTTTCAAAGTCTATCTTCCTAATTTGAAGTCGAATTTCAACATTTCTCATATATTTGAGTGAGTTTGCATCTAACTTTGTCAGATATCGTCGATTAACATCCATTGAAGCCCATTGAGGTCGATTTTCACTTTGTGTTGATTGAAAATTTTCAAAGTCTATCTTCCTAATTTGAAGTCGAATTTCAAAATTTCTTCATATATTTGAGTGAGTTTGCATCTAACTTTGTCAGATATCGTCGATTAACATCCATTGAAGCCCATTGAGGTCGATTTTCACTTTGTGTTGATTGAAAATTTTCAAAGTCTATCTTCCTAATTTGAAGTCGAATTTCAACATTTCGCATATATTTGAGTGAGTTTGCATCTTACTTTGTCAGATATCGTCGATTAACATCCATTGAAGCCCATTGTGGTCGATGTTCACTTTGTGATGATTGAAAATTTTCAAAGTCTATCTTCCTAATTTGAAGTCGAATTTCAACATTTCTCATATATTTGAGTGAGTTTGCATCTAACTTTGTCAGATATCGTCGATTAACATCCATTGAAGCCCATTGAGGTCGATTTTCACTTTGTGTTGATTGAAAATTTTCAAAGTCTATCTTCCTAATTTGAAGTCGAATTTCAACATTTCTCATATATTTGAGTGAGTTTGCATCTAAGTTTGTAAGATATCGTCGATTAACATCCATTCAAGCCCATTGAGGTTGATTTTCACTTTGTGTTGATTGAAAATTTTCAAAGTCTATCTTCCTAATTTGAAGTCGAATTTCAACATTTCGCATATATTTGAGTGAGTTTGCATCTAAGTTTGTGAGATATCGTCGATTAACATCCATTCAAGCCCATTGAGGTCGATTTTCACTTTGTGTTGATTGAAAATTTTTAAAGTCTATCTTCCTAATTTGAAGTCGAATTTCAACATTCCGCATATATTTGAGTGAGTTTGCATCTAAGTTTGTGAGATATCGTCGATTAACATCCATTCAAGCCCATTGAGGTCGATTTTCACTTTGTGTTGATTGAAAATTTTCAAAGTCTATCTTCCTAATTTGAAGTCGAATTTCAACATTTCTTATATATTTGAGTGAGTTTGCATCTTACTTGGTCAGATATCGTCGATTAACATCCATTGAAGCCCATTGTGGTCGATTTTCACTTTGTGTTGATTGAAAATTTTCAAAGTCTATCTTCCTAATTTGAAGTCGGATTTCAACATTTCTTATATATTTGAGTGAGTTTGCATCTTACTTTGTCAGATATCGTCGATTAACATCCATTGAAGCAGATTGAGGTCGATTGTCACTTTGTGTTGATTGAAAATTTTCAAAGTCTATCTTCCTAATTTGAAGTCGAATTTCAACATTTCTTATATATTTGAGTGAGTTTGCATCTAAGTTTGTCAGATATCGTCGATTGACATCCATTCAAGCCCATTGAGGTCGATTTTCACTTTGTGTTGATTGAAAATTTTCAAAGTCTATCTTCCTAATTTGAAGTCGAATTTCAACATTTCTCATATATTTGAGTGAGTTTGCATCTAAGTTTGTCAGATATCGTCGATTAACATCCATTCAAGCCCATTGAGGTTGATTTTCACTTTGTGTTGATTGAAAATTTTCAAAGTCTATCTTCCTAATTTGAAGTCGAATTTCAACATTTCGCATATATTTGAGTGAGTTTGCATCTAAGTTTGTGAGATATCGTCGATTAACATCCATTCAAGCCCATTGAGGTCGATTTTCACTTTGTGTTGATTGAAAATTTTCAAAGTCTATCTTCCTAATTTGAAGTCCTATTTCAACATTTCGCATATATTTGAGTGAGTTTGCATCTAAGTTTGTGAGATATCGTCGATTAACATCCATTCAAGCCCATTGAGGTCGATTTTCACTTTGTGTTGATTGAAAATTTTCAAAGTCTATCTTCCTAATTTGAAGTCGAATTTCAACATTTCTTATATATTTGAGTGAGTTTGCATCTAAGTTTGTCAGATATCGTCGATTAACATCCATTGAAGCCCATTGAGGTCGATTTTCACTTTGTGTTGATTGAAAATTTTCAAAGTCTATCTTCCTAATTTGAAGTCGGATTTCAACATTTCTTATATGTTTGAGTGAGTTTGCATCTAAGTTTAACAGATATCGTCGATTAACATCCATTCAAGCCCATTGAGGTCGATTTTCACTTTGTGTTGATTGAAAATTTTCAAAGTCTATCTTCCTAATTTGAAGTCGAATTTCAACATTTCGCATATATTTGAGTGAGTTTGCATCTAAGTTTGTGAGATATCGTCGATTAACATCCATTCAAGCCCATTGAGGTCGATTTTCACTTTGTGTTGATTGAAAATTTTCAAAGTCTATCTTCCTAATTTGAAGTCGAATTTCAACATTTCTTATATATTTGAGTGAGTTTGCATCTTACTTGGTCAGATATCGTCGATTAACATCCATTGAAGCCCATTGTGGTCGATTTTCACTTTGTGTTGATTGAAAATTTTCAAAGTCTATCTTCCTAATTTGAAGTCGAATTTCAACATTTCTTATATATTTGAGTGAGTTTGCATCTAAGTTTGTCAGATATCGTCGATTGACATCCATTCAAGCCCATTGAGGTCGATTTTCACTTTGTGTTGATTGAAAATTTTCAAAGTCTATCTTCCTAATTTGAAGTCGAATTTCAACATTTCGCATATATTTTAGTTAGTTTGCATCTAAGTTTGTCAGATGTCGTCGATTGACATCCATTCAAGCCCATTGAGGTCGATTTTCACTTTGTGTTGATTGAAAATTTTCAAAGTCTATCTTCTTAATTTGAAGTCGAATTCCAACATTTCTTATATATTTGAGTGAGTTTGCATCTAACTTTGTCAGATATCGTCGATTAACATCCAGTCAAGCCCATTGAGGTCGATTTTCACTTTGTGTTGATTGAAAATAAATTTTCAAAGTCTATCTTCCTAATTTAAAGTCGAATTTCAACCTTTCTTCATATATTTGAGTGAGTTTGCATCTAACTTTGTCAGATATCGTCGATTAACATCCATTGAAGTCCATTGAGGTCGATTTTCACTATGTGTTGATTGAAAATTTTCAAAGTCTATCTTCCCAATTTGAAGTCGAATTTCAACATTTCTTATATATTTGAGTGAGTTTGCATCTAAGTTTGTCAGATGTCGTCGATTGACATCCATTCAAGCCCATTGAGGTCGATTTTCACTTTGTGTTGATTGAAAATTTTCAAAGTCTATCTTCCTAATTTGAAGTCGGATTTCAACATTTCTTATATATTTTAGTGAGTTTGCATCTAAGTTTGTCAGATGTCGTCGATTGACATCCATTCAAGCCCATTGAGGTCGATTTTCACTTTGTGTTGATTGAAAATTTTCAAAGTCTATCTTCCTTATTTGAAGTCGAATTTCAACATTTCTCATATATTTGAGTGAGTTTGCATCTTACTTTGTTGGATATCGTCGATTAACATCCATTGAAGCCCATTGAGGTCGATTTTCACTTCATGTTGATTGAAAATTTTCAAAGTCTATCTTCCTAATTTGAAGTCGAATTTCAACATTTCTTATATATTTGAGTGAGTTTGCATCTAAGTTTGTCAGATATCGTCGATTAACATCCATTGAAGCCCATTGAGGTCGATTATCACTTTGTGTTGATTGAAAATTTTCAAAGTCTATCTTCCTAATTTGAAGTCGAATTTCAACATTTCTTATATATTTAAGTGAGTTTGCATCTAAGTTTGTCAGATATCGTCGATTAACATCCATTCAAGCCCATTGAGGTCGATTTTCACTTTGTGTTGATTGAAAATTTTCAAAGTCTATCTTCCTAATTTGAAGTCGAATTTCAACATTTCTTATATATTTGAGTGAGTTTGCATCTAACTTTGTCAGATATCGTCGATTAACATCCATTGAAGCCCATTGAGGTCGATTTTCACTTTGTGTTGATTGAAAATTTTCAGAGTCTATCTTCCTAATTTGAAGTCGAATTTCAACATTTCTTATATATTTGAGTGAGTTTGCATCTTACTTTGTCAGATACCGTCGATTAACATCCATTGAAGCTCATTGAGGTCGATTATCACTTTGTGTTGATTGGAAATTTTCAAAGTCTATCTTCCTAATTTGAAGTCGAATTCCAACATTTCTTATATATTTGAGTGAGTTTTCATCTAACTTTGTCAGATACCGTCGATTAACATCCATTGAAGCTCATTGAGGTCGATTATCACTTTGTGTTGATTGAAAATTTTCAAAGTCTATCTTCCTAATTTGAAGTCGAATTTCAACATTTCTTATATATTTGAGTGAGTTTGCATCTAAGTTTGTCAGATATCGTCGATTAACATCCATTCAAGCCCATTGAAGTCGATTTTTACTTTGTGTTGATTGAAAATTTTCAAAGTCTATCTTCCTAATTTGAAGTCGGATTTCAACATTTCTTATATATTTGAGTGAGTTTGCATCTAAGTTTGTCAGATATCGTCGATTGACATCCATTCAAGCCCATTGAGGTCGATTTTCACTTTGTGTTGATTGAAAATTTTCAAAGTCTATCTTCCTAATTTGAAGTCGAATTTCAACATTTCTCATATATTTGAGTGAGTTTGCATCTTACTTTGTCAGATATCGTCGATTAACATCCATTGAAGCCCATTGTGGTCGATGTTCACTTTGTGATGATTGAAAATTTTCAAAGTCTATCTTCCTAATTTGAAGTCGAATTTCAACATTTCTCATATATTTGAGTGAGTTTGCATCTAACTTTGTCAGATATCGTCGATTAACATCCATTGAAGCCCATTGAGGTCGATTTTCACTTTGTGTTGATTGAAAATTTTCAAAGTCTATCTTCCTAATTTGAAGTCGAATTTCAACATTTCGCATATATTTGAGTGAGTTTGCATCTAAGTTTGTAAGATATCGTCGATTAACATCCATTCAAGCCCATTGAGGTTGATTTTCACTTTGTGTTGATTGAAAATTTTCAAAGTCTATCTTCCTAATTTGAAGTCGAATTTCAACATTTCTCATATATTTGAGTGAGTTTGCATCTAACTTTGTCAGATATCGTCGATTAACATCCATTGAAGCCCATTGAGGTCGATTTTCACTTTGTGTTGATTGAAAATTTTCAAAGTCTATCTTCCTAATTTGAAGTCGAATTTCAAAATTTCTTCATATATTTGAGTGAGTTTGCATCTAACTTTGTCAGATATCGTCGATTAACATCCATTGAAGCCCATTGAGGTCGATTTTCACTTTGTGTTGATTGAAAATTTTCAAAGTCTATCTTCCTAATTTGAAGTCGAATTTCAACATTTCGCATATATTTGAGTGAGTTTGCATCTTACTTTGTCAGATATCGTCGATTAACATCCATTGAAGCCCATTGTGGTCGATGTTCACTTTGTGATGATTGAAAATTTTCAAAGTCTATCTTCCTAATTTGAAGTCGAATTTCAACATTTCTCATATATTTGAGTGAGTTTGCATCTAACTTTGTCAGATATCGTCGATTAACATCCATTGAAGCCCATTGAGGTCGATTTTCACTTTGTGTTGATTGAAAATTTTCAAAGTCTATCTTCCTAATTTGAAGTCGAATTTCAAAATTTCTTCATATATTTGAGTGAGTTTGCATCTAACTTTGTCAGATATCGTCGATTAACATCCATTGAAGTCCATTGAGGTCGATTTTCACTTTGTGTTGATTGAAAATTTTCAAAGTCTATCTTCCTAATTTGAAGTCGAATTTCAACCTTTCTTCATATATTTGAGTGAGTTTGCATCTAACTTTGTCAGATATCGTCGATTAACATCCATTGAAGTCCATTGAGGTCGATTTTCACTATGTGTTGATTGAAAATTTTCAAAGTCTATCTTCCTAATTTGAAGTCGAATTTCAACATTTCTTATATATTTGAGTGAGTTTGCATCTAAGTTTGTCAGATATCGTCGATTGACATCCATTCAAGCCCATTGAGGTCGATTTTCACTTTGTGTTGATTGAAAATTTTCAAAGTCTATCTTCCTAATTTGAAGTCGAATTTCAACATTTCTCATATATTTGAGTGAGTTTGCATCTAAGTTTGTAAGATATCGTCGATTAACATCCATTCAAGCCCATTGAGGTTGATTTTCACTTTGTGTTGATTGAAAATTTTCAAAGTCTATCTTCCTAATTTGAAGTCGAATTTCAACATTTCGCATATATTTGAGTGAGTTTGCATCTAAGTTTGTGAGATATCGTCGATTAACATCCATTCAAGCCCATTGAGGTCGATTTTCACTTTGTGTTGATTGAAAATTTTTAAAGTCTATCTTCCTAATTTGAAGTCGAATTTCAACATTCCGCATATATTTGAGTGAGTTTGCATCTAAGTTTGTGAGATATCGTCGATTAACATCCATTCAAGCCCATTGAGGTCGATTTTAACTTTGTGTTGATTGAAAATTTTCAAAGTCTATCTTCCTAATTTGAAGTCGAATTTCAACATTTCTTATATATTTGAGTGAGTTTGCATCTTACTTGGTCAGATATCGTCGATTAACATCCATTGAAGCCCATTGTGGTCGATTTTCACTTTGTGTTGATTGAAAATTTTCAAAGTCTATCTTCCTAATTTGAAGTCGGATTTCAACATTTCTTATATATTTGAGTGAGTTTGCATCTTACTTTGTCAGATATCGTCGATTAACATCCATTGAAGCAGATTGAGGTCGATTGTCACTTTGTGTTGATTGAAAATTTTCAAAGTCTATCTTCCTAATTTGAAGTCGAATTTCAACATTTCTTATATATTTGAGTGAGTTTGCATCTAAGTTTGTCAGATATCGTCGATTGACATCCATTCAAGCCCATTGAGGTCGATTTTCACTTTGTGTTGATTGAAAATTTTCAAAGTCTATCTTCCTAATTTGAAGTCGAATTTCAACATTTCTCATATATTTGAGTGAGTTTGCATCTAAGTTTGTCAGATATCGTCGATTAACATCCATTCAAGCCCATTGAGGTTGATTTTCACTTTGTGTTGATTGAAAATTTTCAAAGTCTATCTTCCTAATTTGAAGTCGAATTTCAACATTTCGCATATATTTGAGTGAGTTTGCATCTAAGTTTGTGAGATATCGTCGATTAACATCCATTCAAGCCCATTGAGGTCGATTTTCACTTTGTGTTGATTGAAAATTTTCAAAGTCTATCTTCCTAATTTGAAGTCCTATTTCAACATTTCGCATATATTTGAGTGAGTTTGCATCTAAGTTTGTGAGATATCGTCGATTAACATCCATTCAAGCCCATTGAGGTCGATTTTCACTTTGTGTTGATTGAAAATTTTCAAAGTCTATCTTCCTAATTTGAAGTCGAATTTCAACATTTCTTATATATTTGAGTGAGTTTGCATCTAAGTTTGTCAGATATCGTCGATTAACATCCATTGAAGCCCATTGAGGTCGATTTTCACTTTGTGTTGATTGAAAATTTTCAAAGTCTATCTTCCTAATTTGAAGTCGGATTTCAACATTTCTTATATGTTTGAGTGAGTTTGCATCTAAGTTTAACAGATATCGTCGATTAACATCCATTCAAGCCCATTGAGGTCGATTTTCACTTTGTGTTGATTGAAAATTTTCAAAGTCTATCTTCCTAATTTGAAGTCGAATTTCAACATTTCGCATATATTTGAGTGAGTTTGCATCTAAGTTTGTGAGATATCGTCGATTAACATCCATTCAAGCCCATTGAGGTCGATTTTCACTTTGTGTTGATTGAAAATTTTCAAAGTCTATCTTCCTAATTTGAAGTCGAATTTCAACATTTCTTATATATTTGAGTGAGTTTGCATCTTACTTGGTCAGATATCGTCGATTAACATCCATTGAAGCCCATTGTGGTCGATTTTCACTTTGTGTTGATTGAAAATTTTCAAAGTCTATCTTCCTAATTTGAAGTCGGATTTCAACATTTCTTATATATTTGAGTGAGTTTGCATCTTACTTTGTCAGATATTGTCGATTAACATCCATTGAAGCAGATTGAGGTCGATTGTCACTTTGTGTTGATTGAAAATTTTCAAAGTCTATCTTCCTAATTTGAAGTCGAATTTCAACATTTCTTATATATTTGAGTGAGTTTGCATCTAAGTTTGTCAGATATCGTCGATTAACATCCATTCAAGCCCATTGAGGTCGATTTTCACTTTGTGTTGATTGAAAATTTTCAAAGTCTATCTTCCTAATTTGAAGTCGGATTTCAACATTTCTTATATGTTTGAGTGAGTTTGCATCTAAGTTTAACAGATATCGTCGATTAACATCCATTCAAGCCCATTGAGGTCGATTTTCACTTTGTGTTGATTGAAAATTTTCAAAGTCTATCTTCCTAATTTGAAGTCGAATTTCAACATTTCGCATATATTTGAGTGAGTTTGCATCTAAGTTTGTGAGATATCGTCGATTAACATCCATTCAAGCCCATTGAGGTCGATTTTCACTTTGTGTTGATTGAAAATTTTCAAAGTCTATCTTCCTAATTTGAAGTCGGATTTCAACATTTCTTATATGTTTGAGTGAGTTTGCATCTAAGTTTAACAGATATCGTCGATTAACATCCATTCAAGCCCATTGAGGTCGATTTTCACTTTGTGTTGATTGAAAATTTTCAAAGTCTATCTTCCTAATTTGAAGTCGAATTTCAACATTTCGCATATATTTGAGTGAGTTTGCATCTAAGTTTGTGAGATATCGTCGATTAACATCCATTCAAGCCCATTGAGGTCGATTTTCACTTTGTGTTGATTGAAAATTTTCAAAGTCTATCTTCCTAATTTGAAGTCGAATTTCAACATTTCTTATATATTTGAGTGAGTTTGCATCTAAGTTTGTCAGATATCGTCGATTAACATCCATTGAAGCCCATTGAGGTCGATTTTCACTTTGTGTTGATTGAAAATTTTCAAAGTCTATCTTCCTAATTTGAAGTCGGATTTCAACATTTCTTATATGTTTGAGTGAGTTTGCATCTAAGT